>NC_053027.1:145874271-146174271 GCF_003073215.2 Triticum urartu | reverse complement strand
ACGTAAAATTCCATTTCCATCTCCATCTCCAATCATATTTGTCCAACTGGCACATTATTTACGTTGTTAATTATATACGCAGCAATATTAACGTACAACATCTCTTGTTTGCGCACGTCCGGACCGCTGCCACGGCCAGTCCTGACCAACCCGAACCCTCTTCATCACCCGCGCGTGCTTCCCGCCCGAAACGGCCAGTGCCGCATTCATGCCTGGCCAGAGCGAACATGACCTCTCACTGGCGCCGGCATTGATTGCGGCGCGCTGGCCGAGATAGCATCGCCCGCGCCGCTTCCGGGTGCACACGGCTGCTCCGCGTTCAAAGGTCGCAATAGCCGGCTACAACATGCGCGATCTCTTCCAGTAGTAAGTTCTTGGGAGTCCGTGCTACAGCTAGCTGTCCTCCCCCAACTCGTCAATCTCTTCCAATAGTGCTAGTACTCCATGGCGCGATCCATCGACAAGCAGGCGGGAAAGTTATGGTATACTACTCGGTTTGTGGTGAGTGGAATGCCGAGCGACCGTGTGGGGTCGAGCCGTGGAGGAGGGTGAGAAACGAACACGACAGACGTGATTTAAACGTTGGTTTTGCTCGATGGCGCGATCCAACGAAACGAAACATTGGTTTCTCTGCGTTTCCATTTTTTCTCCGGAAAAACGGAAACTTTTCCACTCCATTTTCATTCCTATTCCAAGGTTGCCCCGTTACAACATTCCACCAAATACAAAGGAAAACTAACACGCATGCTGATGCATCTCAATGATTCACAGATCATAGCCAATATTTACTTCACAACTAAAGAAAAAAGTTGTGAGAGTGTGTACGATAGAAAAAATACTGATGGGGTCACTATGACTTAAACCCTAAACCCTAAACATGATTTAATTTCCTGGCCAGGTAGAACCTGTCGAAGGAAAGACGGCTGGCACCCTCGGATCATACGATGCTTTTGTGCAGTTCCACTAAAATCGACCTGAGCATCCCTGATGGCAAAGATATTGAAGACGTGTGATTAGAAAAATAGTACTGACACTAGTTCAAGAGACATAAACTCATCACAAGTAGAAGCCGGTAGAAGTAGAGAAAGATCAACATGGAGATGGATCTACGACAGTGGAGCAAGCCGGCTCCAAAAGGAAGATGGACTACCTGGGATGTCGGGCTGTAGCTAGAAGGGCGGTTGGGACGTGGCATCGGCCCATACCACGGTGACCCCCGATTGGGACGCACCGACTATGGGTTTTCTCCCTCGCCGATGTCGACCGCATCTACGCAGAACATTGTTCCCTTCCCCCAGCTGTGGGATCAGGCCCGTCGTTCTATGCTTGTGAAGAGAGCAACCTAAGCAAGCAGGCTTGTAGCTTAGGCTCCTGCTAGTGTATATATAGTGGTTTTCTTTTTCTCTCCATATCAAGCATTTTATATTGCGTACGTGTCATTCAAGAGTGAAATGATGGTTGCTTCTTCCGACTAACTTACTGTGTGATTTGACTGCTCCTTAGTGGCCCCTACACGTACTCCCCCTACGTGTATGCAACAGTCACACGTACACATGGACGCAAAAACGCGCGCGACGCCCTAATGCATGCATGTCCGAGCACACGATGGAACACACACGGTCATGCTCAAGTGCTCAACCTACACGTGCATGCACACACATACTCAGTCAGGGTGAGCTAGTGACCGTATGAACACCGGAATATATATATATATATTGAGTGCAATGAGCGTATTATAAAGTCCACTGACCGTATTTTTACAAATATACAGTGACAGACAGTGTATTTATCTCGTTTGAAATTAAGCCATATTAACCGGAGAGGAGGCAGCATGGACTAGCATTACTTTGCTATGTCCCGTCAACTTGCCGAACAAGGAGAAGGTTGCAGGGCGGGAGAAGCTTGCGCACGGTGGCTCGCAGGACAAGGAGAAACTTTTGACTAATGCAAACTCTCCCTCGCTCAGGCGGTGGACGTGCAACAGTTCATTCGGTGTCAGATTGCGAGAAGCATACACTATACTACTAGTGCTATTATTGTTCGACTTCCCGAACAGCCAAGCGCAAAGTTTACTAGTACTACTACTATAGTCCATAAAGGTATGTACTATACTAGTACTAGGAACCAGATGGAGGAGCGTCTGCACTCTTATTATAATTTTAAAATGTGATAAAGCAATCTTCAACACATTTGGTTCTCTTCGAGGGTTCTCGCATGTGATGATGGAAGTTGATTGCATGGAACACTCACCACAATTCTCGCTTAATTCTGGCTCATATCCTGTTACAAATAGTAGTGCTCAGTAATATTTCCTCTTTTTTGTTATTCAGCATGTAAATAGGTCAGCAAACCTTGCAGCGCATCTTCGTGCGAACCGTGCTTGCTGCACTTTGAATGTGGCCAAGGGCTGGCTTGATGAAACACCTCACTTCCTACTTATTTTTTTGTGGGGTACCTCGCTTCCAAGTGACCAGTGTCTTGGCTGATCGTCCTAAGAATGCTTATATGAATAAAGCTCTCTCATTTACCCGCAAAAAAGATTAAGCCATATTAACCGGAAAGGAGGGAGTATGGACTAGCACTACTTTTTGGTGTGTCCCGTCAACTCGCAGAACAAGGAGAAGCTTGCAGGACAAGATGAAGCTCGCTTACGCCTTTTGACTAATGCAACCTACCCTCGGTGGACATGCATCAGTCCATTCGGTGTCAGATTGTCAGAGGCATACACTGTAGTACCCAACATGCAGAGTACCATCATTGTTCGACTTCACGAAGGGGCGAAGAGCCAAGCGCAGTAGTACGCGTACTTGGTTTTGCACCTTCATACTACTCCACCCTCTGTCACAGCTTACAGGGCGCGCTTCATTATGATGCATTTCTCTCAATGCATTTCCACCACCAGAGAGACGTTAGACGCGTTTGGTATAATGCTCAATTAATTAGGGCGTGGTAACCGCAATCAAGTTCACAATTTTCTCTCCATGTACTGTACTACTATGGAGTGCATGCATGTGTGTACCCGGGGTGGAAGCACTGCATGCATGTGTGTACGCATTATTCCCTGTAGTAATAGACGCCGTGCTATAACTACCAATGCTATTTTTAGGCCGATCGCTAGTCGCCTTGGTCCCACAGATTTTTTTTCTTTTTTCTGAAGCGCGCTGTATAAACAGTGACAGATGGAGTAGTATGAGCAGATTCAAAGAAGAGCGTATTGATGGTTTCTTCTTCAGAGCAACTTATAGTGGGAAAGGTGGGGCTTATGATTTGACTGCTCATTACTCACTATTAATGCGGCGCAACGACCAGGCTGAGTCTCCCATGCGGTTGTGCACTGTCCCCTCGGTTCTTAAATATACTCCGGAGTATTTGTCTTTCTAGAGATTTCAATGAGTGACTACTCTCTCTCTCTCTCAAATATTTGTCTTTTTAGAGATTTCAAATGGACTGGCACATACGGATGTATATAGACATATTTTAGAGTGTAGATTCACTCATTTTGCTCCGTATGTAGTCACTTGTTGAAATCTCTGTTAAGACGAATAGAATATTTAGGAACGGAGGGAGTACACATACGTAGCAAAATGAGTGAATCTACACTCTAAAATATGCCCATTTGAAATTTGTAAAAAGACAAATATTTAGGAACAAAGGAGTATAATTTTGTGCATGGCACATGGACCCGGATGATGAAGAGGCTTCTGGCAATGCTATTAAGCTTCCATCATTTGTTTACATAATTGACGTACTATACAAATAATTTTCCAGTGACATGAAATTGTACAATGGTGTGAGCTTTCAGCTTTTGTTTCGCGTGTCTTGCCATCGATGCTCTTTCTGAAACAATAAAAAACTAACTTCCTTGCTAATGCATGTCAATTATTAGCAGATCGGAGCTAATAATTACATCACAACTGAAGACAAAGTTGTGAGAAGGTGTTAAATTAAAATTGATCCATGCTTTCATTGGCAGCAACGTCCCCCAGCTCTGTCTAAATCAACAAGGCATGTTGGGAAAAAAGTAGCTGTCTGGAGCATGCAACATTCCGATCATTTTGTGCAGTTCCACTAAAATAGAGCTGAGCGTCCCTGTTCCAAAGATATCAAGTGTGATTACGATAATAGAGGACTGCTGATGAAACAATAAACACACAAATAGAAGCCGGTCACCTTTGCAGTCTCTCTTAAGACTAACTAGTTGGAGAGGATTAGGCTCGGAGTTGGATGAGGAGGATAGAGCAAAACCAATCTCCCTTTGTGCAGTCGCACTGAAATGTAGAGATGTTGCCCGTGTGACATTTTAGTGCAACTGCACAAAACACTCTTAAGAAAAAATTGATTTGTGTAGTTCACCAAAAGGTCGCAATAGCAACAACGTGAAATGGATAGCCCTGTTTGCAAAAAAGAGGTAGAAAGGAAACAATTACTGACCAATAACAGTTGATGACACATGCGACAACAAAAAAGAAGCATATTCCTTGTCCTAAGGGAAGATAACAACACGGTTGTGTTTGTCTAAAATGGTGTGAGGACGAGAATGCAATATGGAAAGTACACTGGACGAGCGACGTTTTGGGCGAAGAACTATGGAAGATCCACATGCAACGACGTGGGAAAATGGGCAGTGGAGCAAGGCCGGAGGGGATACCTAGAGGTCGTCGGGATGTAACTAGGTGAGCGGCGACGAGCGGAATCTGCGAGCAGGTGGCGTAGGCCCTTCCGCGCCGGAGCTTGGTCAAAGAGAACGACGTGTACCACAGAGCGGGACGTGCTGCCTCGGCGCCGTCGAACGGAGAAACGATGCACTTCCTCCCTTTCCCCCGGCGGATGGGATGCGGTCGGATCAGTGACCAACGGTGAGTGAGAGAGAGGCCACCGCACTCCCTTTCCCCCGGCGGACGGGATGCGGCCGGATCAGTGACCAACGGAGAGAGAAAGAGAGAGGCCACCGCACTCCCTTTCCCCCGGCGGACGGGATGCGGCCGGATCAGTGACCAACGGTGAGAGAGAGAGGCCACCGGAGCCTTGTGTGAGATACTCTGAAGAGCGGACTACCTTTTCCTCCATAAAAAACATTTTATATTTTGTGTACGTGCCATTGAGCGCTATAACTTTATCTAAAAATAACGCGGCAACGCGTCAAGTCGAACTTTGTTTCGTGCACGCGTGGTACACGACCTCCCTAGGTAAACAACCGCTATAGGAGTTCAAATTAGCACGTGGGCTGCCATTTCGTAAAGAAATGAGCTCCACCGTGTACCCGCGTGGGTGTGGCTGGGCACGAAGCGTGAGTACGTGCACGGTGCACCTATTCTCTTCTTGTATACGTACACCACTTGCGTGGGGTTGTGTGAGAGAGATACAAACCTAGAGAGATATAGTGTGTGGGTTCTTGAGAGTATTTGGGGGGGGGGCGTCAATCAAAAAATTTAACATATGCAATGTGTGTGAAATAGAGTCCTGGATATAACATATATATAGAGGGGCGATCCACAAGAAGAGAGTGGAGGTATCATCGGCTTGAGGTGTCCATAGAATCGAAGAGAGTGATGATGTGTGTGTGTGTGTGCGCGCGCGATCGATAAAGAGTGCCATCGAATTTGTGTGTGCCCACATCAAAGATATAGAGTGGTTGGCCTACTGGAACGTGAGATGGGACATGTGTAGTTTGTGTCTGTAGCATGGATACCTACCTGCAGTGCTCGACTATCGGTGTGTGGTGGGGGAAGAGGGAGGCCCAATTAACTATAGAGGTACAATGGATGGTATATGCGTGGAGGAGGAGAGAGGCCTACCTCATGTATTAAGGAGATCGATCTGCCTCATGTATTAAGGGAGATCGATCGACATCCATGCATATGTGCAGGAGATGAATAAGGTTGGGAGAGAGACAGAGCTAGAGTGTTGGAGGGGGTGGTAGTGGAGTTGCTTCTAATAAATGGTGGGATAGGCTTGCTAGATAAACGGAGGGCACGCTTGCAATATCAATAAGAGAGGAGATGGCTACTTGTTGTCTATGCACGTGCATGTGAGAGACGGGTCAGGAGGCATGCACGAATGATGAGGGGGGACGATGTGGCTGTGGTAAGCAGACGTAACTACATAGGAAGATCAATCGCCCTTTGTAATATAAAGGAGAGACATAACTTGTGAGGTACGTCGATCGATGGGGGGGTAGTAAAAGTCGATCTAGGTATATGTTGGGAGATCGATCGGTATGCATGCATGTGTGTGTTAGAAGCAAATGAGGCACGAGGAGAAGGATAGAGAGAGAGGGATGCATGTAGGAGGTGGTACGAGAGGCATACTATATTGAGGGGGAGGAGTGTGCGAGTACGAGAACGATGAAAAGAGTGGTGGGAGTGAGGCATGGACGGTGACAAGAGAAGAGGGGAAGCTTGTGTTTGTGCTAGGCACACCTGGCTAGAGAGGCATATCGATCGATGTGTGCCGTAAAGGAGCTGGGGGGCCTACACACACCGTGGGTGAACGACCTAAAGTGAAAAGACGAATTTGCGCGATGGAGCTAGAGAATGCTGAGGGAGGGTGAGAGGGATGCGGGCGTGTGCATGCACAACAGAAAGTTAGCGCTAGCTACAAAGATAAGAGGGTTGTGTGGGTGTAAAAGATGAATAGAGATCATATATACTTCATTATAAAAAGCGAATTCGGATATTTGAAGAATTTATCATAATGTTTCAAACCGACGGATGTGTGAATATATATAACGGTGATACACATGGTGTGGTTATGAACATGGTATACTACATTTAATATGTTTTATCTCTACTCTTATAAAAAATGGAGTTGTTGATGATGGTGTGCCTGCCATCCTGCATTATAGTCCGTCTGATTTATATCTGGCGGATAGCAAGGAAACTATGATGCTTGAAGTTGGCAACAATCATGATTGTAGATTCTTATTGAAATAGAGAAACGAATTCAAATTTAGTTCGAATTTCCGCGGTAGTATAGACATTTGGAATGCACTAAAATGTTGGTATGAGTAGGTTACATGCATTATGCAGCAAGCGAAAAAATTTAATCAGACATAACATGGATTCATACTCCCTCCTTCCATCTATATAGGGCGTAATGAGATTTTTAAGACCGCCTTTGACTATTGACAAGATTAATAGTACATGACATGCACAATGTGAAAATTATATCATTGAAAGAACCTTTCACAGACGAATTTAACGGTGTGCTTTGTGTAAGTTGCATGTCATATATCATTGCTCTAATATTTGGTCAAAGTTAGCATCGAAAAACGCATTAGGCCCTATATAGATGGAAGGAGGGAGTAGCTTTGAATATCATTTGTATAGTAAAACGGGGCAAGACTCTCTCTTTGTGTGGTGTGAGTAGTTTTATTTTTTTCGTTTTATTTTTGGTTGAGGGAAGTGCGAATTGATTTGGTACGTACAAGTACAATATTACTACACGTTAGGCTTGTCCCTAAAATTCAACCCGCGTCTTGTTATATCCCGAAAATTCAGATATCGTGCTCCCAAAACTGGCTCCTTCACAACCCGCGCCTTGCTATCCCGAAATTACAACGCGCGCGAAAAGTCCCTCCAGCTGCCAAATCCCGACACGCGAAATCCCCCTTCTAACCCTGAGCCGAAAGGGCCGCTAGTTCAAATCGGTGGGGGGTACTTTTGTAACACACCCTACATTTTGGACAAGCGCGTTCCTAAGTCATGCTTCACCCCCTCCCATCGCCCCCTTTTCGCAATTCGAAATCCCAGGCCGCCATAACCTCTCCGCTCCAGCCGCGAAACCCCACCCTCCTCCGTCTGCCACGTCACCGCTGCCCAGCCGGAGCCTCTTCCCCGACGACGTCGTCCAGCGCAACAGCTCGACGTCCCTCGTCCACCTCCCCGGATGAGGATCCGTCGTCCATCTCGCCGTCCTGCCGGTTCAGCCGCCCCATCCTACACCTCCAAGGAGCTGCTCCGACGATCGCCTCGTCTATCGCGGCTGCTCCATCCCCACAGCGCCGCCTTAACCTGCTCCACCGGAACCGCAACATCCTCACCGACTCCTCGGACGAAGCCGAGGCCTACTCGGCGCCACTAAAGAGGTTGTACACTCATCGCATCGCACCTTCTCCTTAACTCGACCTCCCAGCGCCGACGAAGCTCCATCCCGCACCCCCATGGAGCGGCTACCTTGAAGCCGGCGCCGCGGGCAACATCTCCACGGCGGCTCTCCCCTAGTGTGAGGTCCCTTCGGTGGCGGCGTCCATACCAACCGGATCTGCTGCTGCTGCTCCGGCTCTCGCTCGATCGCTCACTCGCCCAGCTGTTCCTGCTGGTCTCCCCCTCGCTCGTGCTGCTGCTCTACTCCGATTAAGCCACACTTCAGTCGACTGAATCGACTTTTGGGTCAGTCGATTTTCAGGGGTTGGGGGGGGGGCTCGGCGGAGTTAAGGAAGAACCACCCACAGCGGGCATGGGGCTCGCCGGAGAGGTACCCCACTATCGATCTTAGGGTTTAGGGTGGGGGCGGGGGGCCTAGAGGGCTGGCCGGGGCAGCGGTGGCGAGTTGTTTCAGGGCGGCGAGGCGGCGCTGGGGCCGGTGGTTCGGCCGGTGGTGGCTGGCGGCTCAGGGGGGTGCAGGTTGAAGATGAACCGCAGGCCCTCCCTAAACTACATGTCAAGTGCCTCTCTGCTACCATTGCGTTTAGTTTCGACAGTAGCATTCAGATTCCACAGTAAATTTCAGTTTTGACAGTTAAGTTCAGAGTCAACAGTTTTTACCTCATATGTTGTAGTCAGGTGGTTTTTGGTGATGTTAATTTTACATCCATTTTACATCATCTATTGGAGATGCTATTAGAATCCCACTTGAGATTAACGATGTCTGTCTTGTGCTGCTTTAGCCTTGACGTCTTACGGCTCACCGGAGCTGCTCCAACGACAGAACGATCCATCACAACAGAGCAGTGCCCTGGACGCCGTCTACAGATTCCTCAGATCTTCCTCCACACCTCCGACAACCACCTCTGCCTCAACTGCTTCAGCGACCAACCCAATGATGCTGAGGTCGACACGGCTACGGCAAAGAGGTTGTACACTTGTTGCATCACTTATTACTATATATTCACGTCGATCCATTAGGGCTATTTTGGTTCAACGGAAAACCATCGATCCACTGGTTGTTACCATCACTCTAAATTTCTGCATGCTCTCCTTACATAATCTCACCATATTTTTTCGTATGCATGTCAGCTATTGTACACAGTCATGCTGAACATGTAGAGAAAAAGAGAAGAGTTTTGCGCGGCAATACAATGTCATGCAGACATCGCTCCATGGTGGGTTCAATTGCAAAACCTCCCCACCCCTCTCCAGATTGTAATCCAGAGGAAGATATCTGTTCTGAGGCGGATTCGGACGCTGCTGACCACTCCTATTTACCCCCAAGGTGTTTGCTCTACCTTGGCATGATGTTGTTAGTCATATCATGCATATGTTGCCTTGCAGTGCCTACTTTTGACATCATATATGTCATCTTCTTAGTTTAGACATGTTCTGTAATGCCACCTGTTTAGTTTCTATATCATATATGGGAATTATGCAGTCTCATGTCTTTTAGCCAGCCATAATATATGTGAAATGTGCAATGCCATCCTGTTTAACCAGGCATCATATATTTGAATGATATCTTTCCCATCCTTTTCTTCATTACATTTCCATTTGTCGACAATGTTTGTACATTAAACTACTCTTCCTGTGAATCAGCCATTTGGGTGGGAGATGGAAAAATCTGGAGTGAAAACAAGGCCTTCAGAGCAGACAGTGCTACCTGTCGAAGCAGATCTCTTGTTGGGTCCCGATAGCTCCTCGGAGATGGATTCAGAGACAGATGACCAGTCCTATTCCCCCACTGAGGTGTATGCTCTAACTTGGCACGGTTATACTGCTCATATCATGCATACGGTGTCTTGCATTGCATAGTTTAGACATCATATACACAATATTCAACACTATGTTCTTAGTTCAGACATCATATCAAATGCCCTCTGTTTAGCATATAAATCACATATGTGAATTAAATGATGTGATCCTGATTACTTAGATAACATGTAGGTGAATTATCTCATGCGATCCTGTTTAGTTATTCATCACATCTTTGAATTATGTTATGCTATGCTATCCAGTTTAGATAGACATCATATATGTGAAATTATGTCATGCTATCCGTTTTAGTTAAACAATATACATGTCAACTATTTCATGCCCTCTTTTTTCCACACTATCTATTGCATCTGTCTCTCATACAATGTCTGTACATTCAACTATGTTTCCTGTTTATCAGCCATTTGAATTGGAGCGGGTGATGCCAGTATCTAGCGGACTAAAAACACGGTCTTCAAATAAAACAATGCTACCTCTTGGTGGAGATAGCACCCTGGTTGTACATGCACAAGAACCAACCCTACCACACATAACCCAAACTCTCGCAGATTGTACCCCTACTATGATGGACAGAGAACCAGCTTCACCCAATCTAACCCCAACCCCAGCCGATAGTAACCCAGTTCCTGTTGACACAGCACCATCTCCACCACAGAGCTCCCAAACAAGAGCAGTCAGTAAGGCAGCTCCAGTGCCCATAGGGCCAGTACTATCACGGCGAACCCCAACTCCACCAGTTAGTACGCCTATTCCTGTGGAGGAAGCACAACCAGCTAGTCGTAGTTTAGCATCTATAACATTTGATGTTGTTAAATCGTATGTGCGTATCTTCCCATCTTGGAAATATTATACTGAAGATGAAGGAAAATGCCAGTTGCAGGTGTTTGTCCAGGAGTTATGTGTAAGTAATGTTATTCATGGCAATTACTTTGCTTCATCCCATACATCCTACCTCCATGATGGTTATAATATAGCAAAATTTCCCATTTTTCTCTATAGAGAAGGACCGATTTGGAAACTCAGGATGAGGTAACCTGTGCTAATACCTCTGCTATCTTCAAGAATGCTTGGTGGCAGTATCGGAATTACCTGAAGAAAACGTACTTCACCGGCAAAGAAACTCATCAAATTCCCTTACGTTCTCCCGAGACACATTTACTGGACGATGACTGGGAATGCCTTGTTCTGTACTGGTCCCGAACCAAGAATGTGGTAAGGTCTATGAGCTCATTTTCTATTTTTAAGTATTATATTCTTGCGTCTTACTGTACTCTGTTCATGTAGAACAAGTGCCTAAACCTGAAGAACAACTGTTCTAATTTAAGATTCCATTGCTACCATAGGACATAGATATATGTTTGTTTGATGCTTTTATTATGTACCAGTACTTGGCAATAGAAGACTTGGTAGTTTAATCCTGTCCACCTTACTAATGAACTGGTTCACCGAAATGAGTTTCATATACTAGTACATGCTAAACTTGTTATGTGTCTGCTTGTTTCTTCTTTTAGAATGCTGACAGAATATTGGGGAAGAGTGCCTTATTATGCAACAGTAAAGGAAGTAATGCAGATAAGGTTCAGGATAGTGACACATCCTGTCTTGGTTTAGTGTTGGAGTTACTGGCCACTACCGCTTGCACAAGCTATTCAAACTCACTGTCTGAATCAGTTCGGTTTCTTGAGTCTCAACTACAAGCTGAAAGACATCGATTAGCTGTGTTGCGACAAGAAGCGGAAGGACTGCGTAAGTCCCTAGAGCATTCAGATGCATACTTTCTGGTGCAATAGCAAGCGTTGGAGGATTTTAGCGCCAAACAGGACAAAGCTAATCAGCTTGCTAAGCTTATTACCAGCATGGTGGATACCCAGGATAACGTTTCTTGAGCTCTTCTGAAGTTGTTTCAGTTATGCTCTTGTTTTGCTGCCACGTTTATTTGCACTGGTGGCCAATTTTGACGGCCAGTGTATATGATATGCTGCTTTGTTCCCTATATTTGCACTGGTGGCGAACTTTGATGCCCAGTGGATGTAATATGTGTAATAGCCGTGATAGCCTAGCATTAGTTGCTTGCTTATTTATTTCCTTGTTGTCTTGTTTATTTGTTTGCTTGTAGTCATTGCAGTTCTTTTTCCGCGGTTAACTAGTGGCTGCAATAACCTATTTTTTAAAACTAGGCCACAATAACCATGGGCTAATATTTACTGTAGTGACACTGGGCCTCCTACGGGCCGTAGAAACAGTGGGCCTTCTACGGGCCATAGAAACAGTAGGCCTTCTACGGGCCGTAGAAACAATGGGCCTTCTACGGGCCGTATCATAAATGGGCCTTATATGGGCCGTATGATCGATTGGCCAAACATGGGCCAATAATAGGCCACATTATGGCCGTAAACGGGCTAGAGTTGGAATCGCCCGTTCATGGGCCGACCGTAATGGGCCATCGTTAATAGGTCGTATTTGATGACGCTATGAAAACGACCCAACGTATTAACGGACCACAAACAAGCCGACTGTAACCACGGGCTGAATTTGGCCCACAAGCAAAAAATGACAGTAACGGGCCGTAAGTAAACGAATGCTGGAAATGAGCCCAAGAATAAATGGGCTCTGAGAAGGCCGAAAGATAACATGGGTTGGAAACGGCCCAACGAAATAACAGGCCGTTAATGGGTATAAAGTGATACACTGTTCATTACGGGCCAGTTTCACCACGGGCCATTAATGGGTGTAAAGTGATACACTGTTCATTACGGGCCAGTTTCACCACGGGCCGTTAATAGGCCAAGAGTTACATAGGGCCTCATATGGGCCGAAAGACGTCATGGGCCATACATGGGCCAGAAGTGAAAACAGGCTGGAATCATATTGGATGGCCCAGATGACGCTACTGGGCCTAATTCGGATAGGGTGTAACGGGCCTTGGGTTAGCGAGCTGTAAATGGGCTATATGCGAACAGGCCGTTAACAGGCTTTCCATGGGCCAGCCCGCCACATTTTGACCAAGTCAAACGGGCCGGCCTTTTCACAGGAATGGGCCTCTGTTGGGCCGTGCCACGTGTCGACGTATCATAGGCGCCTTTTGTCCAATGAGTGGTTGACATCTGTCCCAACGATGAGCCGACACGTGTTTCCTCCAGCCAATGATGATTTTACACGTGGAAAATCCCCATTGGTCGGGGCTGTTAACGGGTTATCGGATCCAAAACTCGACCCGATAGCTTAACAGCGTTCCGTTACGGTGGATGCCACGTGTCGGTCACCCTTGACGAAAGCACTTCTGTGACGCGTGATTTATCGTCATGGAAGTGGACACTTCCGTGATGATAATTTTGGTAATGTCATGGAACACTTCTACGATTGCACAGGTATGACTATATTGATTCTGTCATAAATTTGTCATGGATGTACATGCATGATAAAAAAAGCAACCTACTGTGACAAACACGTATCATCACGGAAGTTTATTTTTTTGTAGTGATGCCCTCCTCCGTTACGGAAGAGGATATCAAGAAGTTGAGGGAGGCAAGATACCTGACCGCCGAAGTCTCACAGTGGCTGCCCGCCCGAGGGCAGGTTGTCCCTACTCCTGAATCCCATGAAGACATCGTGTTCATCTCCCACTTCCTCTGAGGACCAGGCCTTACTCCGGATCCCTTCGTAAGGGGTTTGATGTTCTATTACGGGCTTGATTTCCACGATCTAGCCCCGGATTCCTTTATCCACATCTCGGCATTTATTGTCGTATGTGAGGCCTTCCTCCGCATTACCCCTCACTTCAGCCTGTGGCTCAAGACCTTTGATGTGAAGCCGAAGACGGTCGAGGGGCAGTATGCAGCGTGCGGGGGTGCATTAGTAAGCAAGATTGCTGGAGCTCTGTGGCCAAAAGGTTCCTTTCCAGAGGTGTCCGGATTATGGCAACGGGAGTGGTTCTACATCACTGCTCCCAGAAGTGCCAAGTGGGTAGCTTCCCCCGCCTTTCGCTCGGGCCCTCCACCACAATTGATGTCATGGATCAGCAGGGGGCTAAGCTAGGGTCCAGCCAAGGATGTGCCCATACTGCAGAGCCGCATCCGAGATCTCTTCGAGGGAGATTTTAGTTTGGTTATGGTAGTGCAAGTCATGCTGGTTCGTCAAGTCCAGCCTTGCAAACGCCGGCCCCTCCGTTTGTGGGAATTCAACCCAGAAGGACCGCGCGCTATTTAGAATTTCCTCGGCCTGACGCACGAGGAGATGTACAAATCATTATTCGGACTCCAAACAAAGTGTCCGGATACTACCGAGGATGTGGGCCTGAGCAGCAACCGCACCGCCAATCAAGTAAGTAATCATCTAGCCGAACACACTGTCTTTTGTTTATCATGACATCATTCTGAGAAATCGCTCTCTGACCAGGACTGGCTAACAAAGGCGAAGATGATTCGGTGTTTGGCCCACCTTCCCGAGGGTTTGGACAATCCGGTACTGGAAAAGATGCTTGAGCTAGCACCTTGCCCGGAGCCCTCAAAGGAAGACAAAGGGGGGAATAATGAGGGCGAAAGCGGGCCCCCATCGCTACCAATTCCAACCGAGGGAACGAGCGCCTCCGTGAGGGAGGATAACCAAGGGGAAGACTATGACCTTCTCTCGCTCCGGGGAAGGAAGAGGACTGCCTCTGAAGATCCGGAAGCCCAGGCTTCCAAACGGGAGAAGAAGTCTCTAGCAGAGGGTCCTGCCCTGGAAGGTGCTCTTGCTGCACAAAGCCCGTGCGGGGATCAGCCCTCTAACGAGTCGTAAGTGATCAAAATCTACTTAATAGTAGAGATATTCTACCTTACTTCCGAGGAAAATAATCGAAGCATTTATCTTGCAGTTCGGATCTTAGCCCTTCTCAACAGAGCTCGTCTTCAGGGGACCTTCTTCCGGAGATGATGGAGAGCGAAACGCCTCCCCCGGACTCCTCCACTCAAGAAGCGGGCGACCTTGAAGTGTCGTCACGGAGGGCCTCTCCGGATCCGGTGAGGCCAGAAGATAATCCTATAGTCACCCGAAGTCCCCGGCATCCGTCTCTTGAAGAGGGCAAACAAAAGAGTCCGACACCGTCTGGTATGCGGTCGGACACACTGAGGGATCTGCTGAAGCGAGCGACCATCTCGGAAGAACACCGTATGTTGATGGGTACGGTGATGGAAAGGATTTCGTCCGCCGAAAGCGGGTTGCATGACGCCTTTATGAGTCTACTAATGGGCTTTGAGGTACGTAAAATGATATACCTTTGTGATAGTATCACACATTTTTAGGTGTGCCCTGTGTAGATAGTAGCCCCTGAGACTCTGGTTGTCACCGAGAATGGCGGCAAACAAAGGATCGTAGTCCCAGGTAATAACCATACCGCCTTTATGTGCAGGTAGTGGAGGCTCCGGTGGCTAGCCGAACTCATGAGTTTGCCGAACTAAAGCGGCAACTGGATGCGGCGGATGCCGACATCGAGCTTGTTAACAAGCGGCTTGACGAGGCACAGGGTAAGTGATATTTTCTAGTGAATGTCACATAGTAAGAGCAGTGTGATGCCAGTATCTTTAATATGTTGTGACTGCAGATGGAGCTGCCACCGTGGAGACCCTTTGGGTGGAACTTGCCCGGGCCAAAGAACAAGCAAGGAGTAGTAATGCGGCTGCTTTGAAGGAAGCCGAAGAGTTAAGAGTCGAGAAGGCCGCGCTTTGCGAGAGCAAAGAGAAAATGGCCAAGATGGCTGTAAAGTTGAAAGACACTGCCGACCGTTGCCAGTTCCTCGAGGAAGAAAACCGAGCGAAGGCGACGGACCTTGAAAAGGCCACGATGGCGACCAAAGACACCCGTTCTGCCATGAGAGCGAAGAAGGAGGAGCTGTGTGAAGCGTGTGACATTGTGGCTAGGAAGCCCTTTTTGCTGTGGAGGAAGTTCAGAGATCCGCGGTATGCCCCTCTGGATCAGCTGTGGAGTTCGGCAGACGCATATCTGGACTTGGCGGCGAGCGCTGTCGATGCGGCCGAATACTTCCGAGATCAAACTGATCGTGAAGTGGACAAGTTGTCCTGGTCGCAGTTTAACATTCCAGAGCGTCCGCTTCCATTGACCGATCAGCTAGCCGAATGGGCCGAACTCAATAGGTTGTCCGGACTCGCCATGAGGTCTGTCGTAGATCAGCTGTGGCCGGAGAGGCCAAAGCCGAACAGTTATTTTAGCCTGGTGCAGCAGTTCCTTGGTGCGGTGCCGCGCATCAATGCGATGAAGAGGTCAGCGTGCATAGAAGGCTCGCGGATGGCCCTTGCCCGTGTCAAAGCATACTGGGCGGAGATGGATGCTACCACTGTCGCGGTGCAGGGTTCGGCCATAGGCCGAGTGGCTACCGAGTACTATTTTGAAGAAGTTCTTGAGGGTGCTCGTTTGATAGAGGCCCAGTGCTCGAAGAATATTATGTTTGAGTGACATGTATTCCCATTGTCAATGTTTTATTAAATTTATAAAGGCCGTGTTTATACTTTTTCCCGAAAGTATTGTGATGCCTCCTGTGCGGCCGTTTATGTATATATGTATATAACATGAAAGATTGCAGTCGTCGGCTTCAGCCCCCACGCATACAATGCGGGGGTGTTCATAGAAGACGCGTATTCACACTTAATCCAACGTCTTGGTCCCAGTAAGGAGGTGATAGCGCATCGAATTAGGCAACCGGACTATAATGCTTTAACACTTTCACTTAGCCATAGGAGTTTGACAGTGGGGCTACTATATAGCCCCTGGTGGCTCCGCACTCGCTGGATTCGGGGTGCATACATGCCTGGCCGGGAAACGACCCTTCGTTAATGTGGAGGAATCCCGAAGATTCCGATAGGTCATCGAGTGGTTGACCAGTCTCATGCTATATCACGACAGTCAGTTTTCGGCTTTCTCTATTGAGGTGCTCGTCCGGATGAACTAGGGCACAATCGCAGTAGTTCTCCTGGTGCCGCCTTAGCTGATAGAGTGGAACGTAAGGCAGCAAAACACAGGAGCCGGGCAAACCCAACATTTGACCAAAGACATGATTCGGAGCTGATGCATATAAGGCCAAACTCGCGACACCGAACACTCCCTAAGGTATTCGGTCTTTATGGTGTAAACCGGGTCTAAACATTACCCTTTGTAATAAGCCCCTGGTGTCCAGGTACGTGCAGTATTCTGGCGTGGCAACATGCCAAGACGTCAGCATCCTTCTCGATTGTACTGAGAATCCGAGGGATGTAAATCAACAAGAGACAGTAAAAAAGGTTTACGCAGGGTCTTAATCTACAAAGAATCCTTGGAACGGGTTCGTGCTGCACATCTGTGCCTGTGTCTCCGTTGTGCCATATTCTGGATGGGTGTAGCACGATGGTCATCTGAAAAAGAGAGGAACTTAATTGAAAAGTTGTCGTGCAAAAGTTAAGTTATACTAAATAAACAATATACAGTTGAAAATGAGTGAAGGTGAGCCTTATTGCCACTTTTGCACGCGCGTTGAGCCCCTTGTATTGTAATAGGGGTATAGCCATCAAACCCGTATTTATAACATATAGCTGAGCCGGACTCGTCTAGCCGTGTCTGTGGTCTTAACGACCTATCAAATGCTTGAGTTGGTGAGGCCGTTTAGTGTGCGGCGGCCAAGGCGGCCGCACCATCTTCGGCGCGCAAGGAGCGCTTAATATTTCCATTTACTGTAATGATGCCATGTGGACCGGGAATCTTGAGCTTGAGGGAAGCATAGTGCGATATGGCGTTAAAGCGAGCGAAAGCTTCGCGTCCGAGTAGTGCTTGATATCCACTTTGGAACGGAGCGACGTGGAAGGTTAAATTTTCGCTGTGGAAGTTGTTGGGGGAGCCGGATATAACCTCTAGTAGCAGGGAGCCCGTGCAATGAGCCTCCGGGCCTGACGTTACTCCTTTAAAGGTAGTATTGTTGCAGAAAAATTTTGTTGGGTCTATCCCCATTTTGCGGACTGTGTCCTGATATATCAGATTTAAACTGCTGCCGCCGTCCATCACGACTCGGGTGAAGTGGTATCCGTCAATTATTGGATCTAATACCAAGGCAGCCCATCCTGCACACCGGCTACTTGCCGAGTAATCCCGATGGTTGAAGGTGATCGGTTGGGATGGCCAGTGGCGGAGCTCCGCGGTGATAGGCCCTGGGGCATGTTCCTCTAAGGGTGCTGCTTTGTTTCTCCCTTTTATCACATGCAACACGTTGACTGTTTTGACTTATGGTGGGAATTTCTTCTGTTCCCCTGTGCTTTGATTGCGAGGCTCATCCTCGTCTTCACTTGGTGTATCCTGCCCCTTGTGTTCGGCGTTGAGCTTGCCAGACTGTTTGAAGACCCAACATTCTCTATGGGTGTGATTTGCAGGTTTATCCGGGGTGCTATGGATTTGACATATTTGATCCATAAGTTTGTTTAGGCTGGACAGTTCGTCTCTGTTGCCTTTGGAGGGCGGCTTCTGCTGGCCTGGCCGAGAGCTTCTAAATCCGGCGTTTACCGCCGTGCTCTTCGGGCTGTCTTCCTTATTTCGGCGCTTGTTCTTGCTGCATCATGATTTCCCATTTCCATCCCTGGCTTCATATGTACTTGGTTCGCTGGTGCTGCATATGGCTAACCAGCTGACCTCGCCCGCACAAAAACGGGTCATGAGGCTTGTTAATGCTACCATTGTTCTCGGCTTTTCTTGATCGAGGTGTCTGGCAAGCCATTCGTCTCGGACGCTATGTTTAAAAGCTGCTAAGGCTTCGGCGTCCGGACAGTCAACTATTTGGTTCTTTTTAGTGAGGAACCTATTCCAAAGCTTTCGGGCTGACTCACCGGGCTGTTGAGTTATATGACTTAAATTGTCTGCATTCAGTGGTCGGACATACGTCCCTTGAAAATTTGCTCGAAAGGCGTCTTCGAGCTCTTCCCAGCTTCCGATGGAGTTTTCGGGGAGGCTTTTAAGTCAGTGTCGAGCTGGCCCTTTGAGATTGAGGGGTAAGTACTTGATGGCGTGGAGATCATCTCCTCGAGCCATATGGATATGGAGGATGTAATCCTCAATCCAGACCCCAGGGTCTGTTATTCCGTCGTACGCCTCTATGTTTATGGGTTTGAATCCCTCTGGAAATTAATGATCCAGCACCTCATCGGTGAAACATAGAGGGTGTGAGGCACCCCTGTATTTGGGTGTACCGTGGTATTCGGATGTTTGTTGTGTCGCATTGTATGTTGGAGCGTGCCTGCGCGGTCCATATATGGATCTGGTTGCACTGTCCTTTTGATGTGAGCCCTTACGTGGATCGCGTACTTGTTTATGTGCGGTGTCGATTGCCGCTTTATGTTGGCTATGAGGTCGTCTATCCGATCGGATGGCCATTTTATTTTTTAATTGTGGAGGATCTAAGGCCTCCTCATCGAATTCAGGTAGCAACTTTCGCTTCGGATAGCTCTTGGTGTGGCGATTACTGCCGTACTTCGCTGCTGTGTTGAGTACTTCACTCCATTTGATTTTGAGTGTGTCTTGTGCAGTCTTGAGCCTTTGCTTCTATTTTTTCAGACTCCTCGCCATGGCAACAAGTCTTTGGTGGGCATTATGTTGCTCCTGGCGCCTGTCCGGTGTGATGTCGTCCGGACTGTTATCTTCGACGTGGTTGGGTTGTTCGGCTTGATTTTCCGTATTGCCGTGGTCGGGCAATGGTTCACCCTGCTCTAACGCTGGGTCTATGTGATCGTTATTTCTGCCGAGGCAGGATTTGGAGTGGCGTTTACGCCGCCGCTTTGACTGCTGCTCGAGGGAACCTCCCTTCGCTGCGTCCTTACGTTCCTCGTCATTATTTTCTTTGGGTGTGTCCACCATGTATACGTCATGTGATGAAATGGGCGTCCAGTGCCCTGTGGGCAGTGGTTCCTCTTCGCCTCCCGCATCGTCGTCCATACTGGCGATGTCTTCGGAGTCGAAGTCGAGCATGTCGGTTAAGTCATCAACAGTGGCTACTAAGTGGGTGGTGGGTGGGCGGCGAATTTCCTCGTCATCCGCATCCCAATCCTGCTGGACGTAGTTTGGCCAGGCCTCTCCTGACAAGGAGAGAGACTTTAATGAGTTCAGTATGTCGCCAAAGGGCGAGTGCTGAAAAATATCCGTGGAGGTAAACTCCATGACCGGCGCCCAATCGGATTCGACAGGAACGGGCGCAGGCGGTTCGGAGTCCGTGGCCGGAGAAGGATCCGGCAATTTGGCAGTACGGCTCTCGTGAAGGGTAAAGTCGATGTCCGGCTCGATCGCCGCAGAGGGTACGGCCTCCATGACGGGGTCTATCCACCCATCCACGGATGGAGAAACTGGCTCCGAATTGAGGGTCGAAGCGGCTACCGGTGCGATCTCCTGAATACGGTCCGATGGTAGAGCTAAATCGTACTCATCGTGACCGCGTGGCGCACAAGGCAGGGGCTCGAATCCGTCGAAGATCAAGTCTCCGCAGATATCGGCCATGTAGTTTAAGCTTCCAAACCTGACCTGGTGGCTAGGGGCGTAACTTTCGATATGCTCCAGATGGACAAGCGAGTTGGCCCGCAGTGCGAAGCCACCGAACACAAAGATTTGTCCGGGGAGAAAAGTCTCACCCTGGACTGCGTCGCTATCAATGATCATAGGAGCCATCAAGCCTAACGGCGACGACACAGAGGAACTCAATGAAAGCACCAATGTCGGTGTCAAAACCGGCGGATCTCGAGTAGGGGGTCCCGAACTGTGCGTCTAAGGCGGATGGTAACAAGAGGTAGGGGACACGATGTTTTACCCAGGTTCGGGACCTCTTGATGGAGGTAAAACCCTACGTCCTGCTTGATTTATTCTTGCTGATATGAGTATTACAAGAGTTGATCTACCACGAGATCGGAGAGGCTAAACCCTAGAAGCTAGCCTATGGTATGATTGTATGTTGTCCTACGGACTAAAACCCTCCGGTTTATATAGACACCAGAGGGGGCTAGGGTTACACAAGGTCGGTTACAAAGGAGGAGATATACATATCCGTACTGCCTAGCTTGCCTTCCACGCCAAGTAGAGTCCTATCCGGACACGAGACAAAGTCTTCAATCTTATATCTTCATAGTCCAACAGTCCGGCCAAAGGATATAGTCCGGCTGTCCGGAGACCCCCTAATCCAGGACTCCCTCAGTTGTACTGACCCAGATTTTAATAGGATCGGTGCTCTAGGGACCGTATCTCCTCAAGGAAGGCCCCGACGCAAGGCCGTCGTTCAAAACAAAAAGGGTTCGGGAGTGCCACGGAGGCCTCCCAGTCTTCCAAGAGGTAAGCTTGTTTAAGGCACGCCTAAGCATGAGTCCGGATTGTTAAAAGTCTCCTTTCATACTTGATGTCAGGAGGAGTACGTGGCAGACGGTGGGAAAATGCCCAGCTAGCCGAATGTCCTCCAATCCGGTGGCGGTCTCGCCAACTAGGACGAGAGCTGATGCAACGCTAGTTCCACCTCCTCAAGAGGATTCAGATGCTATATCAGTCACGAATTCCGAAGTGGAGAGCGTGATGAATCACCGTCGATTAAAGGAGGCTATGCGGGTTCCGGCCTTTTCTGAACAAGAGTTTACCACACTCAGTTCGGTGCATGCATATCTCTGGGCCGCTCGAGACGGACTTGCGAGAGTCATTCAGCTGTTCTTGAAGGATATATAGGTAAAGGTTTACGTAATTTTTGATAGTCATGTGCCAGTAGCCCCCGAGACTTGAAGCAGTGAAGTAAACCGATTTAAGTATCGCTATGACCCATAGGTTCTCAAAGAGAAAAATACCGAGCTATCCCAGGAGCTAGAAGCGAATCAGACGTAGTTAAATGTTGTCACCACCGAGTTGGTGGAAATGAAAAAGGTCGCAACGAGTGCATTAGGGAAGAGTAAACACGACTGGGAAAAAGACAACCTATTCGCAGAGATAGAGATCTTAAAGCCTCAGTTGTCAGCCGCTCAGAAGGAAAATGAGAGCCTGAAAGGCGGCATGTTCGGTATGTATTCCTCTCTTATTTAGAACAATCCTAGGTGCTCATGTGTAATCCCTTAATTCAGAATGTCATGACTCTGTTGCCGCAGGCCTGTTGACTGGTCGAAGGGAGGAAGAAGTATCTGGATTTCAAGGCGACGTGTTGAAGGAATTGTCCGTGGTACATGCTCGGGCTCGGAAAGCCATGAAAAGTATGGTAAAGGCCTTATGGCCATCTAATACCCCTCCGGAAAGTATGGAGTGCCCGACAGACCTGTTCAAACACTAGTACGCGTCGCTGCTATACAAACGATTTTTAACCCATTTCCGCGATGGCATTTGGAACCGTCACCTAGTGAGTGACGGCGATAGGGGGGTCCTTCCCACACGACCCAGAAACCGTCGGGGATAGGGACTCTACAGTACCTCCTACTCGTTTCTGCTCGCACTACCATCACAGTCGGTATTCCGTGGTGCTACGTTTACGATGTGCGGCCCATCACAAACGGTTCACTATTATAGAACGTGTATGATGCGCGGCCCATCACAAACGGTTCACTATTAAGAAGATTAGCTAATCGTCATATGAGTGTCGGACAGGATTACAAAACGTCGGACCATCATAACATCGTTGTACACGACAACTATCGCACACGCTATTCTGTGGTGCAACGTTTATGATGCATACTTCATCAGAAACAATTCATGGTTGCGAATCGTGTACGATAAGGCAACTAACACAAACGTTTAGTTTTCCCGTACCATTTGTGATATTGCCTGACATCGCACACGCTTTGCAAACGGCAACTATGTGCATGCTTGCACACGTTTCCTCTCTGTGAACCGTCTCAGATTATGGTGTGTGTCGCAAACGTTTGTGTTTTACCAACCGTGTGTGCCATAACGACCTGGAGGGCGTAATTTCACCGTAATTTAATTGCTGCTATTTCAAATTGTACAAGATTTGAATTTGAATTTTAATGTATGCTACAACTTTATTCATATCCATTAGGTTCAAACAACCAATGCATTATTCGATTCATAGGTACATATGTTCAAGAATTACATAAGAACCAAATAAAGAATGATGAACCACAATTGTATACTTGTACTATTAAAGACGGTAAAGAAAGAGGCGAAATACATTCTTGTTGCTGAACAAGGTGAAGCGGAATGCCCATATTGTGCCCTCCTCCATGCAGAAGGCACGCACGACTCTAGTCCAACCCCTTGTGATGGCCGACCACCCATCCTTCACGGTCTTCATGAAAACATATAGATAATCATCGTGTTCTAGTAGAAATACTTTAACCTTTGCATGCCCACCAATCATGTAGTTTGAGAGGTAATCTTGAGTAAACTGCTTTGGCAACCACTGCACAGGAAAAAGATTCAGACATTGTCATCTGACACAACTCATTATGGGCAGTAAAAAGAAGGCTGCAGAGTTCTTACTTACCATCCTACAGTTCGCTATTGTCTTGGATAAAGTGTAAACAAATAGTTTAATTACCATCTTTGGACCCATTTTACTAACAATCTTTATCAGCTTCCTCACTTGATGCTGGTTCATCGATATCTCATTGCCCCATACGCAGAAAGGGTCGAAGCATGGATCTTTACCAATGACATATGTACCTAAAAGCACCAAGTTAATATTAGAAGCTAAAAAACAATTGCACAATGATGTAGTACAACACTCCTTTAGAATACTCCCTCCGTTCCTAAATATTTGTCTTTCTAGCGATTTCAACAAGTGACTACATACGGAGCAAAATGAGTGAATCTACACTCTAAAATATGTCTATATACATCCGTATGTGGTAGTCCATTTGAAATCTCTAAAATACAAATATTTAGGAACGGAGGGGGTATCTTATAACATCCAATATACTCACATATTAGTTGAATTAACATCTTATATTATGGGCCGGAAGGAGTTTAGTGCATTCTTACAAATTATCGGTTGATTAACTGCTGCTGTATCCATGGGTTACAATTAGTTTGAGCTAGTTCGGGCTCAAATAGCCCTAAAGTATATCTAAACATGAGGGCTACTTTGAGCTAGTTGCATCTATAACCCACCCAAAAAAACTATCCAACCAAAGAGGTGCTAATTGGAGCTAGTTCTCCTAGCACATTTATTGTCTATCTAACCCTGCCATCCAAACAACTCTTTGGATGGAGTTAGTTCAGGGTTAGTCATGAGCTAGAAACTAACTCTAACCTCTATCCAAGTTGAGTATCCAAACAGGGCTGTGTTGTTGTTGTTGTTGCTGCTGCTGTTGCTCTTCTACGTATATCTAGACATCATTAGAACATTAATTTAACACTCTTCCTTGTTGCTATGTAGCCTAGGACTGCATATTTAGACATTAAGTACAGTGCATGTTTCTATGTAGCCTCAGATATATTACATATGGCCCTAGTTAACCTAATGATAAATGGGTTGCAGATATATTCAGTTAAAAGTCTGATTCACCGATTAGTCCCTTATCATCCCCCGACCTATATGGTACCAGCTACCGATATCCTGAACAGTGAGCAGATATGAGCCATGGGATGAAACTAACCTCGATGGAAAACAACAGTCGTTCCCAAAATTGTCCTGTGTAGGTACATCGAGAAGCATGCTAAGCACAACAGGCTAAACATCAACCAAAATTATCCATGGCAGACAAAATAATCTCCAAAAGATAGCTTCAGTGTGCAGGTTTAAGCATGCTAGTAAAGCAAAACAAGTGGAAAGGTGTGTTACTGCAACAGGCCTAACATTTAACAACAAGAAAACATATTCATTCAAACTGGTATTGTGCCGGTCTAAGTACACTGGTTATTGTTAAATAAAAATGGAAAGGCGTGTTAACTACAAGATGCAACAACCAAATGTAGTCATTCATAGTGGTATTGTTGAAACTGGTACTGATGAAATTGAACTGCACAGTTCATACTTGCACATATAGAACATCACGTTGTGAATAACTGGAATAAATAAGGCATGCATACTACGAACAACCAAAGATAGCATTTGAAACTGGACATATGCTAACTACAAACAACCGAACAATCAAAAAACTTTAAAAGAGGCATATGCTAGCTATAACAGGCTTAACAACAAGCAAATATATGCATTCCTATCTGTGTGTTTAAAAATAGATTGATGAAATGTACTACACAGTAAATAATTGCACATATAGAGCATCACATTGTGAACAACTGAAATAAACAAGGCATACTACAAACAACCAGATATAGCAATTAAATCTAGACATATTCTCACTACACCACAAAGGGACTTGATAAAACAAATCATGGGTTTCCCCCTATGAAGAGGCGCGACAAAACAAATCATGGCTTTCCTCACTTGTCACGGATGGGCTCATTCTTGTGGGAAGAGCACGGACCCTGGATGCGCTCCATGTTGTCGCAGATGGGCTCCTTCCCCTTGGAAGAGCACGGCTGTAGGGTGCCCTCCGTGATGTCGCAGACGGGTGATTTCCCCTTCGAAGAGCAGCTGGGCTCTTTCCCCTTGGAAGAGCCAGAGAGGGTGCCCTCCTTGTGGTCGCCTTGATGAGGTCTGACTTGGAAGCTGTGGATCCCAAGCTA
Source organism: Triticum urartu (assembly GCF_003073215.2). NCBI lineage: Eukaryota > Viridiplantae > Streptophyta > Magnoliopsida > Poales > Poaceae > Triticum > Triticum urartu. The sequence goes on along the minus strand of NC_053027.1, from coordinate 146,148,745 downwards.
GTGTCGCAGAATGTGTCCTTTAGAAATGACAAAAGGGGCTCGATGGCGATGTAGGATGGTAAATTGTTGACAGTGAGCCAGAGGAGATCAGCGGGGAGGCCATGGATGAGATCGACGGCGGTTGACCGAGGGGTTGGGGGTGGGCCACTTAACCTGTGACATAGCCCGCCTAAGGCCATCGTTGTCGATGACCTCAATGTCGTAGCCGGCGGCCGAGACATGCCCACTGATACGTCTCCAATGTATCTACTTTTTCTCACGCTTTTCCTCTTGTTTTGGACTCTAATTTGCATGATTTGAATGAAACTAACCTCGGACTGACATTGTTTTCAGCAGAACTACCATGGTTTTGTTTTTGTGTAGAAATAAACGTTCTCGGAATGGAACGAAACTTTCGGAGGATTTTTTATACCAACAATAAGAATTTCTGGAGCCAAGACCCACCGGAGAGGGGCCCCTGGGTGGGCACAACCCACCAGGGCGCGCCCCTTCTCCTGGCGTGCCCAGGTGGGTTATACTCACCTAGCAGCCCCGCTGATGACCCCCCTGATACTATAAATTCACATTATTCCAGAAAAAAATCAGGGAGAAAGAATTATCATGATCCACAAGATGGAGCCGCCGCCAAGCCCTATTCTTCCTTGGGAGGGCAGATCTGGAGTCCGTTTGGGGCTCCGGAGAGGGGGATCTTCGTTCTTCGTCATCACCAACCCTTCTCCACCGCCAATTCCATGATGCTCCCCACCGGGAGTGACTAATTCCTTCGTAGGCTCGCTGGTTGGTGAGGAGTTGGATGAGATTCATCGTGTAATCGAGTTAGTTTTGTTAGGGCCCGATCCCTAATATCCACTATGTTCTTAGATTGATGTTGTTATGACTTTGCGATGCTTAATGCTGGTCGCTTTGGGCCCAGGTGCCATGATTTCAGATCTGAACTGTTTACGAATTCATCATTATATCCATATTTTAGATCCGATATTGCAAGTTATATTCACCTACTACAGTTATGACCCAGCAACCCCGGAGTGACAATAACCGGGCCCACTCCCGGTGATGACCGTAGTTTGAGGAGTTCATGTATTCACTATGTGTTAATGCTTTGTTCCGGTTCTCTATTAAAAGGAGGCCTTAATATTCCTTAGTTTCTAATATGGACCCCACTGGGGGGGGGGGGGGGGTAGGACAAAAGATGTCGTGCAAGTTCTTTTAATAAAGCATGTATGACTATTTACGGAATACATGCCTACATTATATCGATGAACTAGAGCTAGTGCCGTATCACCCTAGGTTATAACTGTCACATGATAAATATCATCCAACAAGTCACCGATCCAATGCCTACGAATTTATCCTTATTGATCTTGCTGCATTACTATTTCTATCATCACTGTTACACTTTCTACAAACTACTGCTATCACTGTTACTGTTACTATTGCTGTTGTCACTACTATCAAAACTATCAAACTACTTTGCTACTGATCACTTTGTTGCAGATAATTAATCTCCGGGTGTGGTTGAATTGACAACTCAGCTGCTAATACCTTCAAATATTCTTTGGCTCCCCTTGTGTTGAATCTATAAATTTGGGTTGAATACTCTACCCTCGAAAATTGTTGTGATCCCCTATACTTGTGGGTTATCAAGACATTTTTCCGACACTGTTGCTGGGGAGCATAGCTATATTTGTTGAGTCACTTGGGATTATTATCATATTATCACTATGAAGAATCTGAAGGATCCAAATACTAAGATTTATCCCTCTAAGATGAGGGGAGGTAAGGAACTGCCATCCAGTTCTGCTTTAGATTCACCTTCTGTTATGAGTAAACTTGCAACACCACCACATGCTATTAATTCTGATATGTCACAAGTTATTGATGATGCTACTTCTACTATGAATGATGCTTATGATGATGCTAGTACCTTGCTTGATAATGATGATGTGCCACTTGGTGAATTTCTTGATAAACAAATTGCTAGAGTTATACAACATGATGTTGTTGAATCTGATGATGAGCTTGAAACTAAATCTCCTGAAACACCTGCTAGAACTAGCCTTCCTAGATATGAATTGCCTAAGGTACCGGAAGGTTATGTTATGAGTGAAGAAACAACTAGAGATATTCTTGCTTGCAATGATAGAGATGATCTAGAGAAATTACTACACAAGTATAGAGAAAAATCTCCGAATGCTAGAATGAAGTGTGATCCTAAGTTTTCTACTTCACCTATCTTTATTGATGACAAGGATTATGAATTCTCTATCGACCGAGAGTTAATTAATTTGGTTGAATCTGATCCTTTCCATGGTTATGAAACTGAAACTGTTGTGACACATCTTACTAAGTTGAATGATATAGCCACCCTTTTTACTCATGATGAGAAAAATCGTTATTACTTTATTCTCAAATTATTTCCTTTCTCATTAAAGGGTGATGCTAAAGCTTGGTACAATACTCTTGCTCTTGGTTGTGTGCATAGTCCCCAGGATATGATTTATTACTTCTCTGAAAAATATTTTCCTGCTCATAAGAAGCAAGCTGCCTTACAGGAAATATGTAACTTTGTGCAAACAAAAAAAGAGAGTCTCCCACAAGCTTGGGGGAGGCTTTGCCAATTACTTAATGTTTTGCCTGATCATCCTCTTAAAAAATGAATTGCCTAATCATCTTCTATAATGGACTAACCGATGCTTCTAGGGACTTCCTAGATAGTTGTGTTGGTTGCGTTTTCAAGGAACAAACTGTTGGACAAGCTGAAGAATTATTGAGTAACACATTGAAAAATTATGATGATTGGACTATTCCTGAACCACCGCCTAAACCGACTCCGAAGAAGAGGGGTATATTATATCTCAGTCCTAAAGATATGCAAGAGGCAAAGAAATCTATGAAGGAAAAAGGTATTAAAGCTGAGGATGTTAAAAATTTACCTCCTATTGAAGAAATACATGGGCTTAATACACCACCAATTCCTAAGGTAGTAGAGGTAAATTCTCTTATGAAGTTCAATGATAATGATAATCCTCACAATATGCATCCTAGTCAATGCCTTTATGAGTTTGAAAATTATATTAGAAAACAAGATTAGTTCAATGCAAATGTTATGAAACAATTGAAATATAATTCTGAGATGATTGCTCGCTTGAGTGACTTGTTATTTAGAATATCAAATGATGTTAGAGGTGTTGGAAAACATGCTTCTATGGTTCAAACTCAATTAGAACAAGTTGCTAAATCTCAAAGAGAATTACTTGATGAAATGATTCATAATATGCATGACTTTGCTGTTAGAGTTGCAACTAGAGGAGGTAAAATGACTCAGGAACCACTTTATCTTGAGGGTCACCTTAAAAGAATTGAACAATATTCGCAAAGAAACAATACTAGTGCACCTAGTCCTTCCAGGAAGAAAAAGAAAAATGATAGGACTGTGCACACTTCTAGTGAACCTGAAATAGAGAAACCTCCTAATAATGAAATGAAGTTTCTATCTCAGATATTGAAACTCAATCTGGTAATGAACACTCACCTAATGATAATGAAAAAGATAATGATGAGGTTCATGAAGACTCTCAACCAAACAATGATAAAGAACCAGATAATGATGTTGAGATAGAACCACCTGTTGATCTTGATAACCCACAGCTAAGAATAAAAGATATGACAAAAGAGACTTTGTTGCTAGAAAACACGGTAAAGAAAGATAATTGTGGGTTCAAAAACCTATGCCTTTTCCACCCAAGTCAACTAAAAAGAATGATGATGAAGAATTTGAACGCTTTGCTGAAATGCTGAGGCCAGTTTTTTTGCGTACTCACTTGACTGATATCTTAAAAATGCCTCCTTATGCAAAGTATATGAAAGACATCAACACTAATAAGAGAAAAATACCGGAAGCTGAAATCTCCACTATGCTTGCTAATTATACTTTCAAAGATGGAGTACCCAAAAAACCTGGAGATCAGGGAATACCAACTATACCTTGCTCTTTCAAAAAGAATTATGTGAAAACTGCTTTGTGTGATTTAGGAGCTGGTGTTAGTGTTATGGCTTTCTCTTTATATAAAAGACTTGATTTGAATAAACTAACACCTACTGAAATATCTTTGCAAATGGCTGACAAATCAACTGCCATACCTATTGGTATTTGTGAGGATGTGCCCGTTGTTGTTGCTAATGTTACTATTTTGACTGACTTGAGATGCCCGAGGACAACAACAAGTCAATTATCCTTGGTAGACTCTTCTTGAATACTGCAGGGGCTGTTATTGATTGCAATAAAATCAAGGTCACTTTTCATATCAATGGTAATGAGCATACAGTGCACTTTCCGAAGAAACAATTCCAAGTGAATGGTATTAATGTTATTGAAAAATCTCCGACAATCACTATTGGAAGTTTTCAAATACCTATACCTACTGTCAAAAAGAAATATGAAATTCTTATTGTTGGGGAAATGCAAATCCCCATTGAGGTAACTTAGTGATTTACGAAAGTTCTTCGGTTTCATGCTAATTGAAAGTGGTTGTTAATAAGACTTGATCAACCTTGTTAATGAATCATTTTTGAACGGTATGAAGTTGGTGAATTTAGTAAGCACTACTTTCTATCCCTACTTTTTATTCTCTGTTTTTATTTGTTAAATAAAATAAAATGACATGTTTTGTTTGTTTTCTGAATTTCATGTGCAATAAAAAATGACCCAAAAATGAAAGTTCTCTGAATGCCCTGAAAATTTTATATGATTTTTTCCTAAATATTTAAGAATTTTTGGTGCAAAAATAACCAGAGGGGGGGGGGTGCACCAGGTGGGCACAACCCACCTGGGCGCGCCAGCACCCCCTAGGGCGCTCTGGGGGGTTGTGGTCCCCACGTGCTCCCTCACTTATCTCTTTAGCTCACATTGTCACCTACCTCCAGAAAAAAATCACTCTTGCTCTCTCTCCCGTGTTCTTGCTCATTTTGCTGCCAATTTCGATCTCTTTGCTCGAAGCTCCATTTCCGAAACTGTTTCGGGAGATTGTTGCTTGGTATGTGACTCCACCATTTGTCCAATTAGTTTTTGTTTTAGTGGTTTATACTTTGAATAATTAACTACTCTTGGTGCTACTGTAGATGTGCTTGCATGTTGAGTTATTAGTGTTCTAAGTAGTTTGAATGCTTGCTATGGCCTCTATGTATCCCTATGAGTAGTTGCTACTAGTTTTGTGAAGCTTTGTTGGAAAAAATTTGTGACCTAAAAATTCAGATTTTTGTTCATAGGAAAAATTGTACGCGAACATGAATATGTTCAGGAAATATGGATCAAGGAAGAACTCCAAGGGTGTTATTGGGGAATCTTCTGACAATGATCTCCACCCTCGGAGGTCGACAGAGGTACGACCATGCGAATGGCTGCACATCCCATTCCTGCAAGAAGCTGGAATTCATGAGGAGTTCATGTAATTCATTGCCAATGCCGGTCTCACCGACTTCATCACAGATGAGTGTGACCAGCACCAAATACTCACAAATATGTTTGTTCAAAGCTTTACTTTCTTGCCTAGAAATAATCCTCCTGAAATGAGCTTTGATTTATATGCTGAAAATCATCAGACGGGAGCTTGGCTGAGCCTAGGCTGGCTGGGTTTGAGGATTTTTGTCGCACTTTGACAGTAGGTGATGAGAGGGGAGTGTCAGCCATCACTACCGGTGGTTTACATTTCCCTGTTGTCCGGTACTTTGCATATTTCATTACCAAATGCTTGCTTGCTAGGGAGAAGCTGGGTGCACTTAGTTCAACGGACCTTGCTGTTTTACGTCGTGCCATTGAGGGCGACAACACGTATAGCTTGGGGGCTATCGTGGCTCGTCACCTGCACCTTAATAAATCTTAGGGTAAAATACATGGTGGGATTTATGCTACTCGTTTGGCGGCTCACTTCGAGGTTGAGATACGCCCTCATGATTTCCCTCTTACCACAGTTTACCTAGATCGTGCAGCCATGGATCACCATCACTTTCTTGCACATGATCATCCTGACATTGCCATTCCTTATAACTTGGTCTATAACATTGACACTCGTGATGTTATCCCCTTGCCTGCACCTGCTTTATTTGATTCTATTGCCAGGGGTGGATACCGGATTATGCATGCACACATCCTCGCCTACTGGAACGCTCACGCTGCTGCAGAGGCTGCACAGGTACCTCCACAGTGGCATCAGTGGATACCTGCTCCTCGGCAGTGGGATGAGTGGATGCGTGGTCCTCGGGATCCATACTACCCTCCAGGCTACTGATTTACTACCAACTTAGGCCAAAAGCCTAAGCTTGGGGGAGTATGTGTTTCTCACCGACATTATATTCATGTTCACACTTTTTCATTGTATCATCCATGCTTAGATTTATTTTATTGCTTTCTTCTTGTGTTTTTGAAAAAAACTTTATAAATACCAAAAATTAGTTGTAGTAATTTACTTTCTATGCATGCTTAGTAGTAGTAGTACTAAAAATAAAATCCAAAAAGATTTCCTTGTTCTTCTTTTGCTTGTTGGGAGCTTTCCCGTGTAAATTGTTTTTCTCATTTTTGCTTTTTATTTGCTTGTTAAATAAAACCAAAAACTTCAAAAATATTTCAGTGTGTTTCTCTGAATTTCTTTTCTTTTATTCGAGTTGTACCAGGGAGAAGACCACGATGAAAATGTTGAGTGGCTCTCATATGAAGAACTGTTGAACTAATAAGACCACATTTTACCTTGTCTTCTCCTGTTGAATAAAATGTTTTGCAAATTCCAGCTTAGTCCATGGTACTCTTGCACTATTATTATTTTCATATCATTCGGTCGTGCAAGTGAAAGGCAATAATGACGATATCGATGAGCTGGCCGTGGCAAAGAGAAACTGGTATGAACTCGACTTGTCTTGTTTGTGTAAATATGTTTAACCTAGTGCCCATGATTCAGCCCGTTATGATTAAACATGTTTACAATGACAATTAGAGATTATAGTTTCTCATGCCATGCATAAGTAGCTGGGAGTGGATAATGATTTATCTTGGATATCAACATAGCGTTAAAATGATTGTGATGTAGTATGATGATATGGTATCCTCCTCTGAATGTTCGAGTGGCTTGACTTGGTACATTCATGCATGTAGTTGAATCAAAAACAACATAACCTCTATAATGTTTATGTTCATGGTGTTCATATCCTACTCATGCTAGTGTCCAATGTTACTTATGCATAATGCCTGGTTATGATCATTGTTGCTCTCTAGCTGGCCGCTTCCCAGTCTTAAATTGCTAGCCTTCGCCTGTACTAAGTCGGAATTCTGCTTGTACATCAAAAACCTCGAACCCAAAGTTATTCCAGATGAGTCCACCATACCTACCTATATACGGTATTACCCTACCGTCCTAAGTAAACTTGCATGTGCCACCTCTAAAAACTTCTAAAAAATTATCCGTTTTGTGTGCCTGGATCATTCATGGAACGACAAGAGGTGGTCGATATCTTCCGTGCTAAGCATGTTATCCTCAGGTAGAGTGTTTATTCACTCGCCATCGCACGAGGAAATGGGCGGTAATAGGGATTCCCAGTCCCAAACTGCAAAATACAAAAAGAGTTCATCTCTTACATAATCAAAAAAAATTCCCAATGGAGTCAAAACCTTTACTTTCCGCTTGGGGACCGCCACTAGCATGCTTAGCATGCAAGATGTTGATAACTGATGGTCGTGAAGTGAATAAGAAGATGTTGATAACTGGTGGTCTCAAAATATCATTTATCTCTATTTTAAAAACTGAGCTCTGGCACCTCTGCAAATCACTGCTTCCCTCTGCGAAGGGACTTTCTATTTACTTTTATGTTGTGTCATCACCTTCTATAAACAAGTGCCAGAAACTGAGTAGAGCACAACGGTCATGATTTATGCATTGTGTATAGCTAATGTTGGGTGCATCATGACTGGATCTTTTTTACCATGAATTACAACGTGTAGTCGTTGCTTGAACTTCGGAGGTGCTCTACATTTATGTTTTGCAGTCTCAGAAAGGGCTAGTGAGATACCATTATTGTCATATTATATCATGGTTGTTTTGACAACGTGTTGTTGTTTGAGATATCTTATTATTGCTCACTAGCTGATTATGTCATTGATATGAGTCATTATAATCTTTAAGAGTTATTCTTGACATGGTTAGTTATAATGTTGACTAAAAACCTGGGTGCTGTTTAAGCTTATTTATGCAAACAAGAGCAAAAGAGTTCGTAAAAGTTTTTCTTTCTCACTTTCAGTTTATCAACTGAATTGCTTGAGGACTTTGGACTCTAATTTGCATGATTTGAATGAAACTAACCCCGGACTGACGCTGTTTTCAGCAGAACTACCATGGTGTTGTTTTTGTGTAGAAATAAAAGTTCTCGGAATGGAACGAAACTTTTTGAGGATTTTTTATACCAATAATAAGAATTTCTGGAGCCAAGACCCACCGGAGAGGGGCCCCTGGGTGGGCACAACCCACCAAGGCACGCCCCCCTCTCCTAGCGCGTGATAACCCACAAGTATAGGGGATCGCAACAGCTTTCGAGGGTAGAGTATTCAACCCAAATTTATTGATTCGACACAAGGGGGGCCAAAGAATATTCTCAAGTATTAGCAGCTGAGTTGTCAATTCAACCACACCTGGAAACTTAGTATCTGCAGCAAAGTGTTTAGTAGCAAAGTAATATGATAGTGGCGGTAGCGGCAACAGAAGTAAAGACAGCAAAAGTAATGTTTTTGGTATTTTGTAGTGATTGTAACAGTAGCAGCGGGAAAGTAAATAAGCGTAAACCAGTATATGAAAAACTCGTAGGCACCGGATCAGTGATGGATAATTATGCCGGATGCGGTTCATCATGTAACAGTCATAACATAGGGTGACACAGAACTAGCTCCAATTCATCAATGTAATGTAGGCATGTATTCCGTATATAGTCATACGTGCTTATGGAAAAGAACTTGCATGACATCTTTTGTCCTACCCTCCCGTGGCAGTGGGGTCCCTTTGGAAACTAAGGGATATTAAGGCCTCCTTTTAATAGAGAACCGGAACAAAGCATTAGCACATAGTGAATACATGAACTCCTCAAACTATGGTCATCACCAGGAGTGGTCCCGATTATTGTCACTTTGGGGTTGCCGGATCATAACACATAGTATAGGTGACTAAAGACTAGCAAGATAGGATCAAGAATTCACATATATTCATGAAAACATAATAGGTTCAGATCTGAAATCATGGCACTCGGTCCCTAGTGACAAGCATTAAGCATAGCAAAGTCATAGCAACATCAATCTCAGAACATAATGGATACTAGGGATCAAACCCTAAAAAAACTAACTCAATTACATGATAAATCTCATCCAACCCATCACTGTCCAGCAAGCCTACGATGGAATTACTCATGCACGACGGTGAGCATCATGAAATTGGTGATGGAGTATGGTTGATGATGACAACGGCGACTAATCCCCCTCTCCGGAGCCCCGAACGGACTCTAGATCAGCCCTCCCGAGAGGTTTTAGGGCTTGGCGGCGGCTCCGTAACGTAAAACGCGATGATTTCTTCTCTTTGATTTTTTCTCTCCTAAAGCAAATATATAGAGTTGGAGTTGGCGTCGGAGGGTTTCCAGGGGGCCCACGAGGTAGGGGGCGTGCCCTAGGGGGGGCGCGCCCCCCACCCTCGTGAGAAGGGTGTGGGCCCCCTGGTCTTCATCTTTGGCGAGGATTTTTTACTGTTTTTTCTAAGATGTTCCGTGGAGTTTCAGGTCATTCCGAGAATATTTGTTTTCTGCACATAAAACAACACCATGGCAATTCTGCTAAAAACAACGTCAGTCCGGGTTAGTTCCATTCAAATCATACAAGTTAGAGTCCAAAACAAGGGCAAAAGTGTTTGGAAAAGTAGATACGACGGAGACGTATCAACTCTCCCAAGCTTAAACCCTTCTTGTCCTCAAGCAATTCAGTTAACAAACTGAAAGAAAGAAAGAAAAACTTTTACAAACTCTGTTTGCTCTTGTTGTTGTAACTATGTCAAGCGAGCATTCAAGTTTTCAGCATAGATCATAACTAACCACATTTGCAATAATTCTCGGGTCTCACAATTACTCATAGCAATAGCATAATCAACTAGAAAGTCATAATAATAAATATCGGATGACAACACTTTCTCAAAACAATCATAATGTGATATAACAAGATGGTATCTCGCTAGCCCTTTCTGAGACCGCAAAACATAAATGCAGAGCACCTTTAAAGATCAAGGACTGACTAGACATTGTAATTCATGGTAAAAGAGATCCAATCATAGTCATACCCAATATAAATTAACAGTGATGAATGCAAATGACGGCTGTGCTCTCCAGCTAGTGCTTTTTAATAAGAGGATGATGACTCAACATAAAAGTAAATGGATAAGCCCTTCGCGGATGGAAGCAGGGATTTGTAGAGGTGCCAGAGCTCGGTTTTGAAATAGAGATAAATTGTATTTTGAGCGGTATACTTTCATTGTCAATGTAACAACTAAGAGATGGCGATATCTTCCATGCTAAACACATTATAGGCGGTTCCCAAACAGAATGGTAAAGTTTATACTCCCCCTCCACCAACAAGCATCAATCCATGGCTTGCTCGAAACAACGAGTGCCTCCAACATACATCAGGTCCCAGGGGGAGTTTTGTTTGTAATTAATTTTGATTTAGTTTGCATAAAGCATGGGACTGGGTATCCCGGTGACCAGCAATTTTCTCGTGAGTGAGGAGCGGAGTCCACTCCTCTTGAAAATAACCCGCCTAACACGGAAGATAAGGACAGCCTTGGTTGATACATGAGCTATTCGAGCATACAAAATAGAATGTTTATTTGAAGATTTAGAGTTTGGCTCATACAAATTTACTTGGAACGGCAGGTAGATACCGCATATAGGAAGGTATAGTGGACTCATCTGGAATAACTTTGGGGTTTAAGGGATTTGGATGCACAAGCAGTATTCCCGGTTAGTACAGGTGAAGGCTAGCAAAAGACTGGGAAGCGACCAACTAGAGGGCGACAACAGCCATGTACATGCATTAAAATTAATAAACATTGGATGCAAGCATGAGTAGGATATAATCCACCATGAACATAAATATCATGAAGGCTATGTTGATTTTGTTTCAACTACATGCGTGAACATGTGCCAAGTCAAGTCACTTAAATCGTTCAAAAGAGGATACCACCCCATCATACCACATCATAATCATCTCAATAGCATGTTGGCACACAAGGTAAACCATTATAACTCATAGCTAATCAAGCATGGCACAAGCAACTACGATCTCTAATTGTCATTGCAAACATGTTTATTCATAATAAGCTGAATCAAGAATGAGGGACTCATCATATTTACAAAAACAAAAGAGGTCGAGTTCATACCAGCTTTTCTCATCTCAGTCAGTCCATCATATATCATCATAATTGCCTTTCACTTGCATGACCGAACGATGTGAATAATAATAATAATGCACGTGCATTGGACTAAGCTGGAATCTGCGAGCATTCAATAAACAAGAGAAGACAAGGCAATATGGGCTCTTGGTTAAATCAACAATAATGCATATAAGAGCCACTTCAACAATTTAATTATGGTCTTCTCCTACAGACCCCCAAAGAAAAAAAAACTATTTACACGGGAAAGCTCCCAACAAGAAAAATAAGAACAGGAAATATTTTTGGGTTTTATTTTTAATTATTACTACTATAGTAGAAAAATAAACTACTAATAATTTTTTTGGTTTTTCTTAAGGTTTAACAAACACACAAGAAGAAAACAGGAAAAAGAAAATAAACTAGCATGGATATTACAGTGAAAAAGTATGAGCATCGACATCTAGCAATGAGTGTGTGTGTGTGTGAACATAAATGTAATGTCGGTGAGAAATACGTACTCCCCCAAGCTTAGGCTTTTGGCCTAAGTTGGTCTATGGCCATGGCTGGCCTGGCGGATATCCATAATAATAGTTGTTGGGGTCGTACTGTGATGAGGAAGAATAGTTGGGATCATACTGTGATGAAGAAGAAGACTCTGACTGCCACTGGCTGACAGTCATCTCTGGATCCCAAGAATAAACAGATTGTCGTGGAGGCTCATCTTGTGGTTCCTGTTCCGGGGCTGGTGCAGGATCCTTGTAAGCTTGGACGGCAGCCCACGTAATGAGGTAGGGTCCTACAAAATTAAACAAAGGAGCAGGCAGGGTAATAGTCTCAGGATGATGTTTGTTAAAGAACAATTGATATTTAAGCTCTCCTGCCCTATTTTCTTAACAATAAAATCATGTGCCACCATACTTTTATGATCTAGATAAACACGGGGCAGCACCTTTTCTTCCTTCTCAACATGCCTAATAGGTATGTTAAAATGTGCAGCTAGGCGTGTGGCATAGACGCCTCCAAAGATGGGACCCTTAGTACGGTTCATACTTAACCGTCTAGCAATAATATCGCCCATACTAAAAGTCTTATCACTGTATAAACCGTGGTGCAGAATAATTATATCAGGGATACTAAGGTTTCCATTGTTTCCTCGTCCAATTAAACAACGACTAGCAAATAGTGCAAAGTAGCGTAAAACAGGAAAATGTATGCTAGTGATTCGTGCATCGGAAACCTTTCTAGTTTCTCCTACAGTGATAGTATCAATAAATCCAGCCACACCATCATGATGTGGTTCTTCTGTCTTGCCCTTAAAAGGGATTAAACAAATCCGATAGAAATCATAAAGTGACATCTCCTTATGATCATCATATAAATGAAACTCCACCGTAGGTGGTGAGTTCCTAGAATGAAAATGAAAGTTTTGCACAAAAGTATTTGTGAGTAAGAGATACTGATCGCATTGGTCGTGGAGGAAAGCGGTGAGGCCTGCATTGTGCTCCAATTCATGAAAATATTCATAGATACCGGCTGCTCTGAAGAAATCTTCAGAAGGCCATTCACACACCTGAATCTCCGTGGTGCGTGGTAAATTATACTTAGGCTTCAGTGTCTTTTCCTTCGCGCTTTGGCTCGATGAGCCCCTCAAAAATCTCATTATTTTTCTGAAACAATCTGAAGTTTTTAGTAACTTCAAACAAAAGTGAACCAACTTTAATAAAACTGATAGCAACTACTCCTACAGGTGCCTAGAGCCTATATCAAGCATTACAACTACTTAGAACCATATAAATTTGACATGCAAGCTCAAGAACATGGTCGCCTATGCAGCACAAATTTGCAAAGAATAAAGCACTAGAACAAAAACTAATTGGACTAATGGAGGAGTCACATACCAAGGAACAATCTCCCCAAGCAGTTTTGCGAGAGGTGCTTTGAGCAAGGAGATCGAAAATCACAGCAAAAGTGGCTGGAACTCGTGCTTGAGTTGGTTTTTTGGGTTTGTGTGAGATAGAGGAAGAAGATGGGTGCTGGGATAAGTGGAGGAGGGCCACCATGGGCCCACGAGGCAGGGGGCGCGCCCACCACCCTCGTGGCCAGGTGGCAGCTCCTCCCATGGTAATTTTTGCACAGTAAATCCTCAAATATTCCCGAAAAAATCATATTAAATTGGCATGGCATTCTGAGGTCTTTTATTTTCAGGATATTTTTGTATTGCACGGGTAAGTCAGGAAACAGACAGAAAAATAATATTTTGACTTTATTTAATATAAATAACAGAAAGTAAAAGTGGGGTACAGAAGTTTGTGCTTCTAGTTTCATCCATCTCATGCTCATCAAAAAGAATCCACTAACAAGGTTGATCAAGTCTTGTTAACAAACTCGTTCCGATAATCATGAAACCAGAGAAATTTTGAATAACACTAAGTTACCTCAATGGGGATATGCACATCCCCAATAATAAGTATATCATATTTCTTCTTGACAGTAGGAAGAGGAAATTCGAAACCTCCAATTATAGTCGATGGAATTTTTCCAATGGAGTTGATACTATGAACTTGAGGTTGTTTCCTCGGAAAGTGTACCGTATGCTCATTACCATTAACATGAAAAGTGACATTGCCTTTGTTGCAATCAATAATAGCCCCTGCAGTATTAAGAAAAGGTCTTCCAAGAATAATAGACATACTATCATCCTCGGGAATATCAAGAATAACAAAGTCTGTTAAAATAGTAACGTTTGCAACCACAACAGGCACATCCTCACAGATATCGACAAGTATAGCAGTTGATTTATCAGCCATTTGCAAAGATATTTCAGTAGGTGTCAGCTTATTCAAGTCAAGTCTACAATATAAAGAGAGATGCATAACACTAACACCGGCTCCAAGATCACATAAAGCAGTTTTAATATAATTTCTTTTAATGGAGCAAGGTATAGTAGGTACTCCGGGGTCTCCAAGTTTCTTTGGTATTCCACCCTTAAAATTATAATTAGCAAGCATGGTGGAGATTTCAGCTTCCGGTATCTTTCTTTTATTAGTAATGATATACTTCATATATTTAGCATAAGGATTTGTTTTAAGCACATCAGTTAATCTCATACGCAAAAAGATAGGCCTAATCATTTCAGCAAAGCGCTCAAAATCCTCGTCATCCTTTTTCTTGGATGGTTTTGGAGGAAAAGGCATGGGTTTCTGAACCCAAGGTTCCCTTTCTTTACCATGTTTCCTAGCAACAAAGTCTCTTTTATCATAACGTTGATTCTTTGATTGTGGGTTATCAAGATCAACAGCAGATTCAATTTCTACATCATTATCATTACTAGGTTGAGCATCATCATGAACATCATCATTAATATTTTTACTAGGTTCATGTTCATTACCAGATTGTGTTTCAGCATCAGACATAGATATATCATTTGGATTATTAGGTGCTTCAGCAATAGGTTCACTAGAAGTTTGCACAGTTCTATCATTTTTCTTCTTCTTCTTTTTAGAAGAACTAGGAACATCAATATTATTTCTTTGAGAATCTTGCTCGATTCTCTTAGGGTGGCCTTCAGGATACAAAGGTTCCTGAGTCATTCTACCAGTTCTAGTAGCCACTCTAACAGCATAATCATTTTTCTTATTATTCATTTCATTAAGCACTTCTTTTTGAGCCTTAAGTACTTGTTCTACTTGAGTGGTAACCATAGAAGCATGTTTGCTAACAAGTTTAAGTTCACCTTTAATATCAGCCATATAATCACCCAAGTATTTAAGCATATAGGAATCATATTTCAATTGTCTACCGAAATAAGCATTGAAATTTTCTTGTTTGACAATAAAATTATCAAACTCATCAAAGCATTGGCTAGCAGGCTTATAGTGAGGGATATCACCTTCATCAAATCTATAGAGAGAATTTACCTTTACTACCTGTGTCGGGATATCGGGATTAGGAGGTTCTTCAGTAAATAAATAATTAAGATCATATGTTTCTTCAACAAGCGGTATATTAAGACCATGTATTTCTTAAATAGGAGGTAAATTCTTAACGTCTCCAGCTTTAATACCCTTTTCTTTCATAGATTTCTTTGCCTCTTGCATATCTTCGGGACTGAGAAATAGAACACCTCTCTTCTTCGGAGTTGGTTTAGGAATAGGCTCAGTAATTGGAGCAGGAGTTGGCTCAGGAGCTGGCTCAGGAGGTGCCCAATTATTTTCATTTGTCAACATATTATTCAATAGAATTTCAGCTTCATCCGGTGTTCTTTCCCTGATAAGAGAACCAGCACAACTATCCAGGTAATCTCTGGAAGCATCGATTAGTCCATTATAAAAGATATCAAGTATTTCAGGTTTCTTAAGAGGATGATCAGGCAAAGCATTAAGTAACTTGAGAAGCCTCCCCCAAGCTTGTGGGAGACTCTCTTCTTCAATTTGCACAAAGTTGTATATTTCCCTCAAAGCAGCTTGTTTCTTATGAGCAGGGAAATATTTAGCAGAGAAGTAATAAATCATATCCTGGGGACTACGCACACAACTAGGATCAAGAGAATTAAACCATATCTTAGCATCACCCTTTAATGAGAACGGAAATATTTTAAGTATATAGAAGTAACGCGATCTCTCATCATTAGTAAACAGGGCAGCTATATCATTTAACTTAGTAAGATGTGCCACAACAGTTTCAGATTCACAGCCATAAAACGGATCAAATTCAACCAAAGTAATTATATCAGGACCAACAGAGAATTCATAATCCTTATCAGGAACACATATAGGTGAAGTAGAAAAAGCAGGGTCGGGCCTCATTTTATCTCTAAGTGATTCTTTGTTCCATTTAATTAATAACCTCTTAAGCTCATATCTATCTCTGCAAGCTAAAATAGCTAAAGAAGCATCTTGATCAAATAAATAACCCTCAGGAATAACAAGTGATTCTTCACCATCACTTTCATCTTCATAATCAGATTCAATATTTTCAATCTCTTTAGCCCTAGCAAGTCGTTCTTCTAGAAAATCACTAAGTGGCATAGTAGTGTCAGGCATAGAGGTAGTTTCATCATAAGTATCATGCATAGTAGAAGTGACATCATCAATAACATGTGACATATCGGAATGAATAGCAGAAGCAGGTGTAGGTGTCGCAAACTTACTCATAACAGAAGGTGAATCAAGTGCAGAGCTAGATGGCAGTTCCTTACCTCCCCTCGTAGTTGAGGCATAGATCTTGGTTTTTGGATCTCTCAAGTTCTTCATAGTGTCCAGCAGATATAAATCCCAAGTGACTCAAAGAATAGAGCTATGCTCCCCGGCAACGGCCCCAGAAATTAGTCTTGATAACCCACAAGTATAGGGGATCGCAACAGCTTTCAAGGGTAGAGTATTCAACCCAAATTTATTGATTCGACACAAGGGGAGCCAAAGAATATTCTCAAGTATTAGCAGCTGAGTTGTCAATTCAACCACACCTGGAAACTTAGTATCTGCAGCAAAGTGTTTAGTAGCAAACTAATATGATATTGGCGGTACCGGCAACAAAAGTAAAGACAGCAAAAGTAATGTTTTTGGTATTTTGTAGTGATTGTAACAGTAGCAGCGGGAAAGTAAATAAGCGTAAACTAGTATATGAAAAACTCGTAGGCACCGGATCAGTGGTGGATAATTATGCTGGATGCAGTTCATCATGTAACAATCATAACATAGGGTGACACAGAACTAGCTCCAATTCATCAATGTAATGTAGGCATGTATTCTGTATATAGTCATACGTGCTTATGGAAAAGAACTTGCATGACATCTTTTGTCCTACCTCCCGTGGCAGCGGGGTCCTATTGGAAACTAAGGGATATTAAGGCCTCCTTTTAATAGAGAACCGGAACAAAGCATTAGCACATACTGAATACATGAACACCTCAAACTATGGTCATCACCGGGAGTGGTCCCGATTATTGTCACTTCGGGGTTGCCGGATCATAACACATAGTAGGTGACTAAAGACTTGCAAGATAGGATCAACAACTCACATATAATCATGAAAACATAATAGGTTCAGATCTGAGATCATGGCACTCGGGCCCTAGTGACAAGCATTAAGCATAAACTATTTTTGGGTTTTCTTTTTAATTATTACTACTATAGCAGAGAAATAAACTACTACTAATTTATTTTGGTTTTTCTTAAGGTTTAACAAACACACAAGAAGAAAACAGGAAAAAGAAAATAAACTAGCATGGATATTACAATGAAAAAGTATGAGCACCGACATCTAGCAATGAGTGTGTGGGTGAACATAAATGTAATGTCGGTGAGAAATACGTACTCCCCCAAGCTTAGGCTTTTGGCCTAAGTTGGTCTATGGCCACGGCTGGCCTGGCGGATATCCATAATAATAGTTGTTGGGGTCGTACTGTGATGAGGAAGAATAGTTGGGATCATACTGTGATGAAGAAGAAGACTCTGACTGCCACTGGCTGACAGTCATCTCTGGATCCCAAGAATAAACAGATTGTCGTGGAGGCTCATCTTGTGGTTCCTGTTCCGGGGCTGGTGCAGGATCCTTGTAAGCTTGGACGGCAGCCCACGTAACGAGGTAGGGTCCTACAAAATTAAACAAAGGAGCAGGCAGGGTAATAGTCTTAGGATGATGTTTGTTAAAGAACAATTGATATTTAAGCTCTCCTGCCCTATTCTTAACAATAAAATCATGTGCCACCATACTTTTATGATCTAGATAAACACGGGGCATCATCTTTTCTTCCTTCTCAGCATGCCTAATAGGTATGTTAAAATGTGCAGCTAGGCGTGTGGCATAGACGCCTCCAAAGATGGGACCCTTAGTACGGTTCATACTTAACCGTCTAGGAATAATACCGCCCATACTAAAAGTGTTATCACTGTATAAACCGTGGTGAAGAATAATTATATCGGGGATACTAAGGTTTCCACTGTTTCCTCGTCCAATTAAACAACGACTAGCAAATAGTGCAAAAGTAGCGTAAAACAGGAAAAATGTATCCTAGTGATTCGTGCATCGGAAACCTTTCTAGTTTCTCCTACTGTGATAGTATCAATAAATCCAGCCACATCATCATGATGTGGTTCTTCTGTCTTGCCCTTAAAAGGGATTAAACAAATCCGACAGAAATCATAAAGTGACATCTCCTTATCCTCATCATATAAATGAAACTCCACCGTAGGTGGCGAGTTCCTAGAATGAAAATGAAAGTTTTGCACAAAAGTATTTGTGAGTAAGAGATACTGATCGCATTGGTCGTGGAGGAAAGCGGTGAGGCCTGCATTGTGAGCTAATTCATGAAACAGTAGTGATTGTAACAGTAGCAGCGGGAAAGTAAATAAGCGTAAACCAGTATATGAAAAACTCGTAGGCACCGGATCAGTGATGGATAATTATGCCAGATGCGGTTCATCATGTAACAGTCATAACATAGGGTGACACAGAACTAGCTCCAATTCATCAATGTAATGTAGGCATGTATTCCGTATATAGTCATACGTGCTTATGGAAAACAACTTGCATGACATCTTTTGTCCTACCCTCCCGTGGCAACGGGGTCCTATTGGAAACTAAGGGATATTAAGGCCTCCTTTTAATAGAGAACCAGAACAAAGCATTAGCACATAGTGAATACATGAACTCCTCAAACTATGGTCATCACCGGGATTGGTCCCGATTATTGTAACTTCGGGGTTGCCGGATCATAACACATAGTAGGTGACTAAAGACTTGCAAGATAGGATCAACAACTCACATATATTCATGAAAACATAATAGGTTCATATCTGAAATCATGGCACTCGTGTCCTAGTGACAAGCATTAAGCATAGCAAAGTCATAGCAACATCAATCTCAAAACATAATGAATACTAGGGATCAAACCCTAACAAAACTAACTCGGTTACATAATAAATCTCATCCAACCCATCACCGTCTAGCAAGCCTACGATGGAATTACTCACGCACGGCGGTGAGCATCATGAAATTGGTGATGGAGGATGGTTGATGATGATCACGGCGATGAATCCCCTCTCCGGAGCCCCGAACGGACTCCAGATCAGCCCTCCCGAGAGGTTTTAGGGCTTGGCGGCGGCTCCGTATCATAAAACGCGATGATTTCTTCTCTCTGATTTTTTTTCTCTTCGAAAGCAAATATATAGAGTTGGAGTTGGCGTCAGAGGGTTTCCAAGGGGCCCACGAGGTAGGGGCGCCTCCCCCCCTCGTGAGAAGGGTGTGGGCCCCCTGGTCTTCATCTTTGGCGAGGATTTTTTATTGTTTTTTCTAAGATGTTCCGTGGAGTTTCAGGTCATTCCGAGAATATTTGTTTTCTGCACATAAAACAACACCATGGCAATTCTACTGAAAACAGCGTCTGTCCGGGTTAGTTCCATTCAAATCATACAAGTTAGAGTCCAAGACAAGGGCAAAAGTGTTTGGAAAAGTAGATACGATGGAGACGTATCAGCGCGCCCAGGTGGGTTGTACCCACCTGGTGGCCCCGCTAATGACCCCCTCTAATACTATAAATTCACATTATTTCAGAAAAAATCAGGGAGAAAGAATTATCACGATCCAAGAGATGGAGCCGCCGCCAAGTCCTGTTCTTCCTCGGGAGGGCAGATCTGGAGTCCGTTTGGGGCTCCAGAGAGGGGGGATCTTCGTTCTTCGTCATCACCAACCCTTCTCCATCGCCAATTCCATGATGCTCCCCACCGGGAGTGAGTAATCCCTTCGTAGGATCGCTGGTCGGTGAGGAGTTGGATGTGATTCATCATGTAATCGAGTTAGTTTTGTTAGGGCCGAATCCTTAGTATCCACTATGTTCTTAGATTGATGTTGCTATGACTTTTCCATGCTTAATGCTTGTCACTTTTGGCCCGGGTGCCATGATTTCAGATCTAAACCGTTTATGAATTCATCATTATATCCATGTTTTAGATCCGATCTTGTAAGTTATAGTCACGTACTATGGTTATGATCCAGCAATCCCGGAGTGACAACAACCGGGCCCACTCCCAGTGATGACCGTAGTTTGAGGAGTTCATGTATTCACTAATATACCTTAGTTTCCAATATGGACCCTGCTGCCACGGGAGGGTAGGACAAAAGATGTCATGTAAGTTCTTTTAATAAAGCATGTATGACTATTTATGGAATACATGCCTACATTATATCGATGAAATGGAGCTAGTGTTGTATCGCCCTAGGTTATAACTGTCACATGATGAATATCATCCAACAAATCACCAATCCAATGCCTACGAATTTATCCTTACTGATCTTGATGCGTCACTATTGCTATCGTCACTGTTACACTTGCTACAAACTACTGCTATCACTGTTACTGTTACTATTGTTGTTGTCACTACTATCAAAAATATCAAACTACTTTGCTACTGATCACTAATGTCTACTACACAACCTTCTTCTTGTAGACGT
Source organism: Triticum urartu (assembly GCF_003073215.2). Taxonomy (NCBI): domain Eukaryota; kingdom Viridiplantae; phylum Streptophyta; class Magnoliopsida; order Poales; family Poaceae; genus Triticum; species Triticum urartu. The sequence goes on along the minus strand of NC_053027.1, from coordinate 146,127,857 downwards.
TATTGGGCCTCCAAGTGCATAGGTTTGTAGGATAGTAGCAAATTTCCCTCAAGTGGATGACCTAAGGTTTATCAATCCGTGGGAGACGTAGGATGAAGATGGTCTCTCTCAAACAACCCTGCAACCAAATAGCAAAGAGTCTCTTGTGTCCCCAACACACCCAATACAAATGGTAAATTGTATAGGTGCACTAGTTCGGCGAAGAGATGGTGATACAAGTGCAATATGGATGGTAGATATAGGTTTTTGTAATCTGAAATTATAAAAACAGCAAGGTAACTAACAATAAAAGTGAGTGAAAACAGTATTGCAATGCATTGAAACAAAGCCTAGGGTTCATACTTTCACTAGTGCAAGTTCTCTCAACGAGGATAAAATAATTAGATCATATAACTATCCCTCAAAATGCAACAAAGAGCCACTCCAAAGTCACTAATAGCGGATAACAAATGAAGAGATTATTGAAGGGTACGAAACCACCTCAAAGTTATTCTTTCTGATCAATCCATTGGGCTATTCCTATAAGTCTCACAAACAACCCTAGAGTTCGTACTAGAATAACACCTTAAGACACAAATCAACCAAAACCCTAATGTCACCTAGATACTCCAATGTCACCTCAAGTATCCGTGGGTATGATTATACGATATGCATCACACAATCTCAGATTCATCTATTCAACCAACACATAGAACCTCAAAGAGTGCCCCAAAGTTTCTATCGGAGAATCACGACGAAAACGTGTGCCAACCCCTATGCATAGGTTCATGGGCGGAACCCGCAAGTTGATCACCAAAACATACATCAAGTGAATCAATAGAATACCCCATTGTCACCACGGGTATCCCACGCATGACATACATCAAGTGTTCTCAAATCCTTAAAGACTCAATCCGATAAGATAACTTCAAAGTGAAAACTCAATCCATTACAAGAAGGTAGAGGGGAAGAAACATCATAAGATCCAACTATAGTAGCAAAGCTCGCGGTACATCAAGATCGTGCCAAATCAAGAACACGAGAGAGAGAGAGAGAGATCAAACACATAGCTACTGGTACATACCCTCACCCCCAAGGGTGAACTACTCCCTCCTTGTCATAGAGAGCGCCGGGATGATGAAGATGGACACCGGTGATGGATCCCCCCTCCGGCAGGGTGCCGGAACAGGGTCCCGATTGGTTTTTGGTGGCTATAGAGGATTGCGCCGGCGGAACTCCCGATCTAGGTTTCTTTTCCGGGGTTTCTGTATTTATAGGAATTTTTGGCATCGGTCTCACGTTAGGGGGGGGGTCTCCGAGTCATCCATGAGATAGGGGGCGAGCCCAGGGGGTAGGGCGCGCCCTCCACCCTCATGGATGGCTCGAGACTCTTCTGGCCCAACTCTTTTACTTCAGGGGCTTCTTTTGGTCCATAAAAAATCATCAAAAATTGGCACGTCAATTGGACTCCGTTTGGTATTCCTTTTCTGTAAAACTCAAAAACAAGGAGGAAACAGAAACTGCCACTAGGCTCTAGGTTAATAGGTTAGTCCCAAAAATCATATAAAATAGCATATAAATGCATATAAAACATCCAATATTGATAATATAATACCATGGAAAAATAAAAAATTATAGATACGTTGGAGACGTATCAAGCATCCCCAAGCTTAATTCCTGCTCGTCCTCGAGTAGGTAAATGATAAAAACATAATTTTTGATGTGGAATGCTACCTAACATATTTATCCATGTTATCTTCTCTATTGTGGAAAGAATATTCAGATCCATAAGATTAAAAACAAAAGTTTAATATTGACATAAAAACAGTAATACTTCAAGCATACGAACAAAGCAATAATATCTTCTCAAAATAACATGGCCAAAGAAAGCTTATCCCTACAAAATCATATAGTTTGGATATGCTCCATCTTCATCACACAAAATACTCAAATCATGCACAACCCCGAGGACAAGCCAAGCAATTGTTTCATACTTTTGATGTTCTCAAACCTATTCAACTTTCACGCAATACATGAGCGTGATCCATGGACATAGCACTATAGGTGGAATAGAAGGTGGTTGTGGAGAAGACAAAAAGAAGGAGATAGTCTCACATCAACTAGGCGTATCAATGGCTATGGAGATGCCCATCAATAGATATCAATGTGAGTGAGTAGGGATTTCCATGCAACAGATGCACTAGAGCTATAAGTTTATGAAGCTCAAAAACAAACTAAGTGGGTGTGCATCCAACTTGCTTGCTCATGAAGAACTAGGGCATTTGAGGAAGCCCATCGTTGGAATATACAGGCCAAGCTATATAATGAAAAATCCCCACTAGTATATGAAAGTGACAACATAGGAGACTCTCTATCATGAAGATCATGTTGCTACTTTGAAGCACAAGTGTGATAAAAGGATAGTAGCATTGCCCCTTCTATATTTTTCTCTCATTTTTTTGGCATTTTCTTTTTTTGGCCTTTCTCTTTTTTTCCTCACATGGGACAATGCTCTAATAATGAAGATCATCACACTTTTATTTACTTACAACTCAAGAATTACAACTCAATACTTAGAACAAAATATGACTCTATATGAATGCCTCCGGCAGTGTACCGGGATGTGCAATGAATCAAGAGTGCCATGTATGAAAGAATTATGATCGGTGGCTTTGCCACAAATACGATGTCAACTACATGATCATGCAAAGCAATATGACAATGATGAATTGTTCATAATAAACGGAACATTGGAAAGTTGCATGGCAATATATCTCGGAATGGCTATGGAAATGCCATAATAGGTAGGTATGGTGGCTATTTTTAGGAAGGTATATGGTGGGTTTATGGTACCGGCGAAAGTTGTGCGGTACTAGAGAGGCTAGCAATGGTGGAAGGATGAGAGTGCGTATAATCCATGGACTCAACATTAGTCATAAAGAACTCACATACTTATTGCAAAAGTGTATTAGCTATCAAAACAAAGTACTACACGCATGCTCCTAGGGGGAAAGATTAGTAGGAAAAGACCGTCACTCGTCCCCGACCGCCACTCATAAGGAAGATAATCAAAAAATATCTCATGCTCCAACTTCGTTACATAACGATTCACCATACGTGCATGCTACAGGACTCACAAACCTTAACACAAGTATTTATCAAATTCACAACTACTCACTAGCATGAATCTAATATCACCATCTTCATATCTCAAAACAATCATAAGGAATCATACTTCTCATAGTATTCAATGCACTTTATATGATAGTTTTTATTATATCCCTCTTGAATGCCCATCATATTAGGACTAAATTCATAACCAAAGCAAACTACCATGCTATTTAGAGACTCTCAGAATGATATAAGTGAAGCATGAAAGTTCATCAATTTCTTCAAAATAAAACCACTGTCATGCTCTAAAAAGATATAAGTGAAGCACTAGAGCAAATGACAAACTACTCCGAAAGATATAAGTGAAGATCATTGAGTAGTCAAATAATTATGTAACGATGTGAAGACTCTCTAACATTTAAGAATTTTAGATCTTGGTATTTTATTCAAACATTAAGAAAAACAAAAGAAAATAAAATGACATTGCAAGGATAGCACATATCATGTGAAGAAGCAAAAACTTAGGCTCAACCGAGGCTAACCGATAATTGTTGATGAAGAAAGGTGGGATGCCTACTGGGGCATCCCCAAGCTTAGATGCTTGAGACTTATTAAAATATTAATTAGGGATGCCTTGGGCATCCCCAAGCTTGAGATTTTGCCTCTCCTTAATTCCTCTCATATCATAGTTTCCTGGAATCTTAAAAACTTCATGCACACAAAACTCAACAAGAACTCGTGAGATAAGTTAGTATAAATAAACGCAATGTTGGGGAACACGGTAATTTCAAAAAATTCCCTACGCACACGCAAGATCTATCTAGGTGATGCATAGCAACGAGAGGGGATAGAGTGTTGTCTACGTACCCTCGTAGACCATAAGCGGAAGCATTATGACAACGCGGTTGATGTAGTCGTACGTCTTCACGATCCGACCGATCCTAGCACCGAAGGTACGACACCTCCGCGATCTGCACACGTTTAGCTCAGTGACTTCCCACGAACTCTAGATCCAGCTGAGTGTCGAGGGATAGCTTCGTCAGCACGACGACATGATGACGGTGATGATGAAGTTGCCGACGCAGGGCTTCGCCTAAGCACTACAACGATATGACCGAGGTGGAAATCTGTGGAGGGGGCACCGCACACGGCTAAACAATCAACTTGTGCATCTATGGGGTTCCCCCTCCCCCGTATATAAAGGAGTGGAGGAGGGGGAGGGCCGGCCCTCTATGGCGCGCCCAAGGGGGGAGTCCTACTCCTGGTGGGAGTAGGATTCCCCCTTTCCCTTGTTGGAGTAGGAGAGAAGGAAGGGGGAGAGAGGGAGAAGGAAAGGGGGGCCGGCCCCCACCCCAATTCGAATTTGGCTTGGGGGAGCGCACCCCACCTTGGCCGCCTCCTCCTCTCTTCCCACTAAGCCCCATTAAGGCCCATACACTCCCCGGGGGGTTTCGGTAACCCCCTGGTACTCCGGTAAATGCCCGAACTCACCCGGAACCATTCCGATGTCCAAACATAGCCTTCCAATATATCGATCTTTATGTCTCGGCCATTTCGAGACTCCTCATCATGTCCGTGATCATATCCGGGACTCTGAACTACCTTCGGTACATCAAAACACATAAACTCATAATACCGATCGTTACCGAATGTTAAGCGTGCGGACCCTACGGGTTCGAGAACTATGTAGACATGACCGAGACACATCTCCGGTCAATAACCAATAGCGGAACCTGGATGCTCATATTGGTTCCTACATATTATACAAAGATCTTTATCGGTCAAACCGCATAACAACATAAGTTGTTCCCTTTGTCATTGGTATGTTACTTACCCGAGATTCGATCGTGGTATCTCAATACCTAGTTCAATCTCGTTGCCGGCAAGTCTATTTACTCATTCCGTAATGCTACATCTCGTAACTAACTCATTAGTCACATTGCTTGCAAGGCTTATAGTGATGTGCATTACCGAGAGGGCCCAGAGATACCTCTCCGATACACAGAGTGACAAATCCTAATCTCGATCTATGCCAACTCAACAAACACCATCGGAGACACCTATAGAGCATCTTTATAGTCACCCAGTTACATTGTGACGTTTGATAGCACACTAAGTGTTCCTTCGGTATTCGGGAGTTGCATGATCCCATAGTCATAGGAACACGTATAAGTTATGGAGAAAGCAATAGCAGTAAACTAAACGATCAAAGTGCTAAGCTAACGGATGGGTCAAGTCAATCACATCATTCTCTAATGATGTGATCCCGTTCATCAAATGATAACTCTTTGTCCATGGCTAGGAAACTTAACCATCTTTGATTAATGAGCTAGTCAAGTAGAGGCATACTAGTGACACTCAGTTTGTCTATGTATTCACACATGTACTAAGTTTTTGGTTAATACAATTCTAGCATGAATAATAAACATTTATCATGATATAAGGAAATATAAATAACAACTTTATTATTGCCTCTAGGGCATATTTCCTTCACGCAAAACCTTATCATTCTCTACTATAGAAAATCACTAAAATTATAATTTGACATTGCATACTAAATGCCTCTGCATATTTAATACTCCTATCATCAAATAGAATCATTAAACAAGCAAACATATGCAAACAATGCAATCATAACAGCAATCTGTCTAAACAGGATAGTATGTAAAGAATGCAAGAAGAATCATACTTCTTTAACTCCAAAAATTATGAAAAATTACCAAACTTTAGATAATTTGTTGTTAATCATTGTGTAAAAAATTCAAGATTTTATCATGTTCTGACTATTCACAAATATTCAAAACATAACAGCAAACTTTCCGTTTTTAAAACAGCAACATATGGACTTGCAAAATCAGCATGGTAAAGGCTATACTTGAACTTTTTATTGAAGTAAAAGATGCAAAATATTACTCTAAATAACAGCAAGCAAATCCTAATAAAATAAAATGATGCTCGAAGCAAAACACATATCATGTGGTGAATAAAAATATAGCTCCAAGTAAGGTTACCGATGAACGAAGACGAAAGAGGGGGTGCCTTCTGGGGCATCCCCAAGCTTAAGCTCTTGGTTATCCTTGAATATTACCTTGGGGTGCCTTGGGAATCCCCAAGCTTAGGCTCTTGCCACTCCTTGTTCCGTAGTCCATCAAATCTTTACCCAAAACTTGAAAACTTCACAACAGAAAACTCGTAAGCTCCGTTAGTATAAGAAAGCAAATCACCACTTAGGTACTGTCAAGACAAGATTCATAATTCTTCTCACATGATGCCTACTGTACCATACCATTTCTACAATTTATATTAAGCAATATAAGCCATAGACACTAGAAAACAAGCAAACTATGCATCGAAAACAGAATCTGTCAAAAACAGAACAGTCTGTAGTAATATGTAACCTCAAAAACTTCTGTAACTCCAAAAATTCTGAAAAATTAGGACAACCTGAGAAATTTGTTCATTAATCTTCTGCAAAAATAATCAGTATTTTATCACGCTTGTGTTCTAAATGAGAATTGTTTACCTGAGCGCAAACATTTCTGTTTTTCAGCAATATCAAATCAACTATCATTGTAAGCCCTCCCAAAGGTCTTACTTGGAACTTTATTCAAAAAAAGCTATAAAACATGATTACTACAGTAGCTTAATCATGTGAACACAAAAAAACAGTAGGTAAAGGTTTTGGGTTGTCTCCCAACAAGCGCTTTTCTTTAATGCCTTTCTAGCTAGGCATGATAATTTCAATGATGCTCACATAAAAGATAAGAATTGAAACATAACGGGAACATAATGAAGCATATGACAAGCACATTTAAGTCTAACCCACTTCCTATGCATAGGGATTTTGTGAGCAAACAACTTGTGGGAACAAGAATCAACTTGCATATGAAGGTAAAATAAGGATAACTTCAAGATTTTCAACACATAGAGAGGAAACTTGATATTATTGCAATATGTAAAAGCATATGTTCCTCTCTCATAATAATTTTAAGTAGCATCATGAATTAATTCAACAATATAACCATCACATAAAGTATTATTTTCATGATGCACAAGCATAGAAATTTTACTACTCTCCACATAAGCAAAATTCTTCTCATACGGAATAGTGGGAGCAAACTCAACAAAATATCTATCATGTGAGGCATAATCCAATTGAAAATTAAAATCATGATGACAAGTTTCATGGTTATCATTATTCTTTATAGCATATGTGTCATCACAATAATCATCATAGATAGGAGGCATGCTTTCATCATAATAAATTTGCACATCAAAACTTGGGAGACTAAAAATATCATCTTCATCAAACATAGCATCCCCAAGCTTGTGGCTTTGCATACCATTAGCATCATGGATATTCAAAGAATTCATACTAACAACATTGCAATCATGCTCATCATTCAAAGATTTAGTGCCAAACATTTTAATGCATTGTTTTTCTAACAACTTTGGCACAATTATCGAAATCCTTATTTTCACGAAATACATTAAAAAGATGAAGCATATGAGGTAACCTCAATTCCATTTTTTGTATTTTTATTTTATAGACTAAACTATTGATAAAATAAGAAACAAAAATATTCGAGCAAGCTCTAAAGATATACCTTCAAGTGCTAACCTCCCCGGCAACGGCGCCAGAAAAGAGCTTGATGTCCACTACACAACCTTCTTCTTGTAGACTTCGTTAGCCTCCAAGTGCACAGGTTTGTAGGACAGTAGAAAATTTCCCTCAAGTGGATGACCTAAGGTTTATCAATCCGTGGGAGGCGTAGGATGAAGATGGTCTCTCTCAAACTACCCTGCAACCAAATAGCAAAGAGTCTCTTGTGTCCCCAACACACCCAATACAATGGTAAATTGTATAGGTGCACTAGTTCGGCGAAGATATGGTGATACAAGTGCAATATGGATGTTAGATGTAGGTTTTTGTAATATGAAATTATAAAAACAGCAATGTAACTAATGGTAAAAGTGAGCGAAAACAGTATTGCAATGCGTTGAAACAAGGCCTAGGGTTCATACTTTCACTAGTGCAAGTTCTCTCAACAAGGATAACATAATTAGATCATATAACTATCCCTTAACATGCAACAAAGAGCCACTCCAAAGTCACTAACAATGGAGAACAAACAAAAAGATTATTGTAGGGTACGAAACCACCTCAAAGTTATTCTTTCCGATCAATCCATTGGGCTATTCCTATAAGTGTCACAAACATCCCTAGAGTTCGTAGTAAAATAACACCTTAAGACACAAATCAACCAAAATCCTAATGTCACCTAGATACTCCACTGTCACCTCAAGTCTTCGCGGGTATGATTATACGATATGCATCACACAATCTCAGATTCATCTATTCAACCAACACAAAGAACTTCAAAGAGTGCCCCAAAGTTTCTATCGGAGAGTCAAGACGAAAATGTGTGCCAACCCCTATGCATAGATTCCCAAGGTCACGGAACCCGCAAGTTGATCACCAAAACATACATCAAGTGAATCAATAGAATACCCCATTGTCACCACGGGTATCCCACGCAAGACATACATCAAGTGTTCTCAAATCCTTAAAGACTCAATCCGATAAGATAACTTCAAAGGGAAAACTCAATATATTACAAGAAGGTAGAGGGGGAGAAACATCATAAGATCCAACTATAGTAGCAAAGCTCGCGGTACATCAAGATCATGCCAAATCAAGAGAGAGAGAGAGAGATCAAACACATAGCTACTGGTACATACCCTCACCCCCAAGGGTGAACTACTCCCTCCTCGTCATAGAGAGCGTCGGGATGATGAAGATGGACACCGGTGATGGATCCCCCCTCCGGCAGGGTGCCGGAACAGGGTCCCGATTGGTTTTTGGTGGCTACAGAGGATTGCGCCGGCGGAACTCCCGATCTAGGTTTCTTTTCGGGGGTTTCTGTATTTATAGGAATTTTTGGCGTCGGTCTCACGTCAGGGGGGGGCGGTCTCCGAGTCATCCATGAGATAGGGGGCGAGCCCAGGGGGTAGGGCGCGCCCTCCACCCTCATGGATGGCTCAAGACTCTTCTGGCCCAACTCTTTTACTTCGGGGGCTTCTTTTGGTCCATAAAAAAACATCAAAAATTGGCACGTCAATTGGACTCCGTTTGGTATTCCTTTTCTGTAAAACTCAAAAACAAGGAAAAAACAAAAACTGGCACTAGGCTCTAGGTTAATAGGTTAGTCCCCAAAATCATATAAAATAGCATATAAATGCATATAAAACATCCAAGATTGATAATATAATAGCATGGAATAATAAAAAATTATAGATATGTTGCACACGTATCAATCACTTTGCTGCAGATAATTAATCTCCAGGTGTATGAATTGACAATTCAGTTGTTAATACCTTCAAATATTCTTTGGCTTCCCTTGTGTCGAATCTATAAATTTGGGTTGAATACTCTACCATCGAAAACTGTTGCGATCCCCTATACTTGTGGGTTATCACCCACATACCCGAGCCCGCTGCTTGAGTGCCTGCTGTCAGTAATTGTCGTCAGCTTCCTCGGCGACGTCGGGCGAAGAGACCGTGATACACCTCTTTTGGGCCAGTCGCTCCTCGAGCTCCACGGGAAGCGTAGCCGGGCTTAGGCTGCGACGCTCTAGAGTGGGGGTGCATACGGGGATGGGGATCTATGGGAAAGGGGGCGTTTGGCAAGTGTCATCCAAGAAACTCAGGGGAGCCTGGGTATGGAGGTCGGTGGGTAAGCTGCACGGGCAAACCGGCAGATGTTGACAATGGAGGCCTTGTGGCGGCGGCGGTGGGGATCTTGCTAGGGTTTCGAGCGAGGGAGGGGGTGTGTGTGCGCGCATGCCCGAGGAGGTTTTGGTGTGTGTGTGTGTGTGTGTGTGTGTGTGGAGGGGGGTGTTTGAGGAAATGACGCCGGTACTAAAAAATTTACTACGCGGGAGTCAAACGCGGGAGTGAAATGCCAGTGCTATTGAAAATTTTGATGATAGTGCATCGCGCACGTTCCGGAGATAACAACCGTGTGTTATGAAACAGAAAAACGGCAGATATTTTCTAGGGATGCACGCGGGATTGGGAACAAGAAACATCGCACACGGCCTGGAGATAACAACCGTGTGTTATGAAATAGAAAAACCCTCGAGGTGGGCAGATATTTTCTAGGGATGCAGGCGGGATTGGGAACAAGAAACATCGCACCCGTTCCGGAGATAACAACAGTGTGTTATGAAATAGAAAAACCCTTGAGGCGGGCAGATATTTTTGAGAGGGGGAGCCTCGTGGAGCCCAATGTACTATGCGGATGTGTGCGTGACAGGGGCACCGTTGTGGCACACGGTTAGTTTGAGTGAACCGAGTCTGTTCCGTCATCCTACTTGTCTAATGTTCATAAATTTCGCACAAAATGACGTGAGAGAGGGTCAGAACACGAACACACTTGCATGTGGACCAAATTTATGTATGAAAAGGGTGGTTTGATTTTCAAATACCAAATGCAACTTCGATGTGCCACCTATCTCGCAAAGCACTCGGTATTGCTTACCCCACCCCCCTTGTGTCGGCACGAAGGGAATCCTAAGCTATGAATGCATGCTCCCCCCCCAACCGAGGTTCACCTAGCAAAGTGCGAAGTAGTTAGCAGCCCCCCTCCTCCCTCGTGTCGGCACGAAGGGAATCCTAAGCTATGAATGCATGCCCCCCCTAACCGAGGTTCACCTAGCAAAGCGCAAAGTAGCTAGCAGCCCCCCTCCCTCGTGTCGGCACGAAGGGAATCCTAAGCTATGAATGCATGCCCCCAACCGAGGTTCACCTAGCAAAGTGTGAAGTATCTAGCAGCCCCCCTCCCTCGTATCGGCACGAAGGGAATCCTAAGCTACGAATGCATGCCCCCCCCCCAACTGAGGTTCTCCTAGCAAAGTGCGAAGTAGCTAGCAGCCCCCCTCCCTCGTGTCGGCACGAAGGGAATCCTAAGCTATGAATGCATGCCCCCATCCGAGGTTCACCTAGCAAAGTGCGAAGTAGCTAGCAGCCCCGCCCCCTCGTGTTGCCACGAAGGGAATCCTAAGATATAAATGCATGTCCCCCCCAACCGAGGTTAACCTAGCAAAGTGCGAAGTAGCAACCCCCTCCCCCCCACACACACACTTTCAGTTGGCGGGCCAGAGAGTCATATCTCACCAAGATGGATCGTAAAACGGACCAAGAATAATCCACCTTGGTCGTACAACCTCTCTCTTGTTGTTGGTCAAAGTGATGGCCGTCCATGCGACCCTGGGGATGGGCTAGCTCGCCAATAATCACGCAAGTAGCTAGTCCCTGAAGACAACCACTGCATGCGTGTGGCCCAAACATATGTATGGAGAGGTGTGTTTTTGAGTAACAATGGAACAACTTTGATGTGGCATCGTGATTTCGAACTAGAAATCCCCACACTGAGTGAGTGTTAGGTTGACGATGCATATGTATGTTACACCACACTTCAAGCCAACGACGGGGATTTATGCATGCATGCGTGCATAGTATATGCGCTCAAACTTAAGGTTTGAATCTCACCATGACCTATACTATGATAACACGAACCAAATGAAGAATCCGCCATGGTAACCTATCTTGTTGTTGGTCAATGTGATCATGGATGTCCATGCGGGCCCACGAATATATAGGCTTGTCGCCGATAACCACGCGAGGGAGTGTACCGTTCGAAGGCAACCACTACATGCATATGTATGGAGGTGATGCGTGCATGCATGTTTGGATACCATTTCACAACATTGATGTGGCGCGTGCGTCAAAAATCATACACTAGCTCCCCACATAGAGCGAGATCGGTTCATGACGTGTCGTTGTACTAGCCACTTCGACTCGATGGGAGGGATTCATGCGTACACATGCATGTGTGTGTGCTCAAACTGTATCATGCATGTCATCCCAGAGCATGACCTATATATATACCATATTACAAGCAAAAATAATAAGCCCCTCCTAAGTCAAATTAACCTCTCTTGTTGTCAGGCAAAAAGTAGTGATGGACCAAACGGGCCCACAGATGGAAAGCATCGATATCGCTGATAACCGCTTAAGTGGGTGCGAGAGGACAACCACCACCACTTTGCATGTGGTCCAAACATATATATGTTGAATACCCAAAATGCACAACTTTGATGTGCCACATGCCTCAAAAACCGTAAACCATGCACCCACACAGAGTGAGGTTCATGAAGCATACTACATATGATGGTTCCCTTCCCCCCTCTTCACCGCATACTATATGCTCCTGCCGTAATATGTACAACCCAAAAGAATCCTCATCGAGGGTGAAATTAAGTAACCTCTCCCAAGGTAGCTCAAAGTGATGCACTAGTAGAAAACAGGGCTTTGGTCCAGGCTGGGTCAGCCCATTAGTCCCGGTTCAGTCCAGAACCGGGACCAATGGGGGCATTGATCCCGGTTCGTGAGCCCAGGGGGCCGGCCGGGCCACGTGGGCCATTGGTCCCGGTTCATCTGGACCTTTTGGTCCCAGTTGGTGGGATGAACCGGGACCAATGGGCCTCGCTCCTGGCCCACCACCATTGGTCCCGGTTGGTGGCTTGAACCGACACCAAAGGCTCCCCTTTAGTCCCGGTTCATGTCACCAACCGGGACCAATGAGGTGCCTATATATACCCCTCGCTCGCGAGCAGAGCACCCCAGTGCTCTATTTTTCTCTGGCCGAGGGGGAGAGGGCTTGGTGGTGCTCTAGCTCACCTCCTATGCACACAAGGTGTTCGATGGAATGCCCGAGCCACACTACTTAAGCTTTCTCCTCTCCAAGCTCGACCTCCAAGCTCCATTTTCCATAATATTTGTCTAGGTTTAGCGGTCCTTTACGCCTCGTCCCCGTCTTCACCGCCATCGATCACCCGTGCTCGAGAGGGGTGTGGCAGTGGGGCTTATAAACCACTGTGCACCCCTCTCAACTAGCGAGGTGGGACTAAACTTTCGACGCAGCACCCGCACAAGGCCTTTGGTCCCGGTTGGTGGCACCAACCGGGACTAAAGGGGGGCATTGGTCATGGTTGGTGACACGAACCGTGACCAATGACCCCCTTTAGTCCAGGTTGGTGCTACCAGCCGGGACCAAAGGCCGCCGCTTCCCGCCCTTTGGGCTGCTGAAAATAGGCCTTTGGTCCCGGTTGGTGGCACCAACCGGGACTAAAGGGGGGCATTGGTCACGGTTTGTGCCACGAACCGTGACCAATGCCTTTGCTATATAACTAGCACTTGTGAAAATTTCCATTTAGTTCGTCTTCCCTGCCCGACGCCGCTAGGCTGCCGCTCTGTGCCTCGCCGTCGCCGTCGTCACCCCTGCCTCCAACGCTGTCCCGCGCCGCCCAAACGCCGTTGCCACCCCGCGCCGCCCCGACTCCGTCGCCGCGCGCCACCCCGCGCCGTCGCGGTCACCTCCCCGCGCCACCCCGACGCCGTCGCCACCCCGCGTCGCGCCCCTACGCCGTCGCCGCCCCGCGTCGCCACCCCGACGCCATCGCTGCCCCGCCTCTGCCTCGCCGTCGCCGCCCCGCGCCGCCGTCGCCTCTCGCTTTGGTCAGGGCCGGCACCGCCCCCCTCTTCCCCCTATTTTTAATTTTTTTGCAAATTCATATATGTTTTTTCCTGATTATATGTATATGTATAGTATATGTATGTGTGTATATGTATGCAAAAGATAGATTAACAGAAAAAAATAGTATTTTTTCTGTTCATAGATTTTTTGGTGATATTGATTATTGTAAATATGCAAATGTTTGCATATTCATATGAACAATGAATTAGGCAAAACCTTTACTTTTTTTCTAAAATTTCTATTTGAACATTATTTAAAAAAACAAGCAATACTACTTCATGTATTTTTAAGAAGGAAGAAGAAGAAAAAGAATGAGAGGAAAAAGGAAATAAGAAGAGGAAGAAAGGAGAAGAAGAGGGGATAGGAAGACGAGGAGAAATAAATAAGAAGAAGAAAAAAGAAGAAAAAGAAGAGGAGAAGAAGAAAGGAATAGAGGAGAACTTCTTCTCCTCTTTTTTTTTCTTTTTTTTCTTCGACACGGGGGGGGGGGGGTCGAGAACGTCGGACATTCATGAGAGAGACGAGGAAGAAGGGGAAGAAGAGCGAGAAGAAGAGGAAGTCTTCTCCTCTATTCTTTCTTCTATTCTTTTTTCTTCTTCTTCCTATATGTATTAGTTTTTTTATTTAGGTTGTTAATTAGTAGATATTAATTTTGTTCATATATGTATGGATGCATGTGATATGTATGTACGTATGTATCGGGTATGTCGTTGTCGATATACCCCCTACCCGATAACTTCGACATGAGGGGGTCTAGGGTCGCCGAGGGGTCGAGGGTCGTCGAACATGAGAGGAAGAAGAGGATAAAAAAAGAAGAGGAAGAAGAAAGAATAGAGGAGTTCTTCTCCTCTTTTTTTTCTTCTTCTTCCTCTTTATTTTATCGGGAACGAGGGTCGTCGAGGGTCAAGTGGCTACCTCGTAGCCCGGCCTAAGTGGGCCAAGACTGAGAATGATCTAGTTGATAAAGGGATCGAACCAGAGACAATTAACTGGCTAGACCGTTGCCGGACTTGGTTCTTCGGGGCTGGCGGAACCTTGGACCCTGTAACAGGGAAGTGCATTTGGACGAACGATCAAATGGACATACCAGTCAGGAAGCTTCAGCAGTATATCGAAGCAGCGCGGCAAGGGACATTCTTTCCAGATAGAGAGAACGACGAGCTCACAATGACCCTCGGGAATCCTGAGCACCCTGGACGGAAATGAGGCATGCCAGGCTCCATTCCGTGGAAGGTTGGGTTTCCGGACGCAGGCGGTTACAAATCCCAGGAGAGGAGGAAAAAATTGCAGCAGACCCAAATGCAGGCGCTGCAAGCAAGGGTACAAGCGATAGAGGAACGAGAAGCAAATCGCAGCAAACGTACTGCCGAAGCTTCCCCCGAAGCTACCCCGCCATCTCAGTGGAGAAGCAGCGTGGCTTCCACCGAGCTGCTTCAGCCAGAGCATGCCTTGACGGCTCCTGCCAGCTATCCCGTGGATGCTATCATGGAGTCTCAAAATTGCCACCTTATGACGCAATGGATGAATTTGAAGGTCAAGGCGGCTGTTGGCTCTGTTTATCCTACTGAACCCGGCGCAACTTTTCACTGCTGGCCGATTCCAGAAGGATATGCTAGGGTGATGGTGGATGAAATAACAGAGGGATTTAAGGACCTCCAGCTTGACCACCCTACCGGTGAAGGGGAGACTAGGCTGGGGTCTGCTCTGAAGACTCCATGCCTATGGCAGAAGGAGCTCATCAACCTTCCGAACTGGACGCCTCCGCCTCCTCCTCCTCCGGCAAGTCAGGGCACTCCGCCTCCTCCTCCAGCGAGTCAGGGCACCCCACCTCCTCCACCGCCTCCTCCTCCAGCGAGTGATGATCAGGGCACTCGACCGGCTCCTTCTCCGGCACATGGCGGCACTCCGCCTCCTTCTCCTCCTGCGCCAACACGCCCGAGCAGCCAGCCTCCTCCTTCTCCGCCTCGTCAGCAAGGGCAGAAGAGACCTGCCGCCGCTCCGGCTGCTCCGGCGCGTCGTAGTCCTTCTCCTCCGCCTCGTAAGAAAGTAAAGAAGACAACCGCTCTGTCTGCTCTGCCGGCTTCTAGTAGTACGGCCAGAGGCGGGAGGAAATACAGATTCGGTCCTTCTTTGAAGACTCCAGAGAAGTTACCATACGAGAGGACCCCGGAGGAGAACGCCGAGATCACACGAGAAGAAGTGAGGAACTACTTTGAAGGGGTGAAAGCAAAGAAACATCCACCTCCTGAGGAGAAGGTAGATCCGGTGAAAGCGAAGCGCACTCTGGCTGCCCTGACAAAACCACCCAAGTCTCTGCCGAAAGGAAACTATGAGCGCATTATTGGAAAGGAATTTGCCGAAGCGGAGCGGTCGGGAAGTACTGTCAGTGATCAAAGGCTGAAAGAACGACGAGCTGGGAAACAAATTGCCCAGCTCGGCGAACAAGCGAAGCAATCGTGCCCCCCACTCAAGGTGCCAAGCGACAACGTCGCTAATGATCCGAGGATGGTGCCCAGTTATAGCAATCTTGGCGATTACCTGCCCGACGATGTACATTATGATTTCATGGAGGTGCAGATACAAAGATACGAGTATGGGAAGCCTCTCGTCAAAGATGAAAGATATCTATCAACGATGATGCGAGGATTGCATGATTGGTACTTGAAAATCTGCAGAGACTCTGGGGGGAGGAGTACTTTGTATGTGAAAGTTAAAAAGGAGCATGACCTCGTTGGAATTGAACTGTTGCCTGTTCCATTTGAGGAGTTCTTTCAGTTTTTCAATCAATTGGCCCTCGATAAAACAACGGTCACCTGCTACTGTCTGTAAGTAGTACTACTTCTGTCATTAAGTCTCTCTATATAGCTCAGCTCTTTCATTGCATGTATTTATAATCATCCTCACTATATTATGCAGATTGAAGATCGCCGAATTGAAGAAAAGACAAGTCGGTGATATTGGGTTCATTAACACATATCTCATAGATGCAACTCAGGTCAAATTTCATGCCGCAGCTACCGAGGCCAACTTGCTACGATCGTTGGTAATAAATGAAAACAAAGATATAATACTCTTTCCTTACAACTTCAAGTGAGTGTTACTGTCTTGTGCGTATTTGGTTTCCCTTATATATTAGTCAAGGTTATAGTAATGTAATTGATGAGTTATGCATGCGTGTGCAGTTACCACTATATTCTCCTAGAGATTAAGCTTGAGCAGGGACTAGTAACCGTCTTAAACTCAAGACGAAAAGATCCCCAGGACTATGCGGACATGACTCAAATGCTCAAGAAGTAAGTTAAATCGAGCATTATCCACCATATCAGCAACTTTTTCATTTCCTGATATATCAAGTAATTGTTTTCTTTGTCTGGCAGGGTTTGGAAAAAATTCTCCAAAAAAGCTCCAGGACTCCCGAAGAAGCTGCAATTTAGACACCCGAAAGTAAGTACTATAGTAGCATGTTCCGCGCATCTCCTATTGATTTGGCATTCTTGCTTATCAGTTTGATTGACCTCTATTTCTTGTAAAGTGGCTGTGGCAGGAACAAGGGAATGATTTCTGTGGATACTACGTTTGCGAGCCCATCCGCCACACGACCTGTGAGCGGGGCTACACTGACGAACAATATGAAGTATGTAAATAACAACATTCACAATTTTATTTTATTACCATCATTTGTGTTGAGTTTCATTCATTCATATATATATATATGTATTGACCCCCTTCTTCAAATTAGATGTTTCGGAAGCGGGATGAACTCCTAGCACCAGCTCGCATGCGAGCAATTCAAGAGGAATTGGCGGCATTCTTTCTTGACCACGTGATCGCTGAAGACGGAGAATACTATGTGGACCATGAGTCCGTATGATTATATTTGTAAGAGATAATTATTGTATATATGTAGCCGGTAGTGTCGGATAGATATACGAGAACTTGTTGTTCGACCAATCTCTCGGAGAAGGAGAGGTGGTCGATATCACTTCTCTCTGTATGCATATATGTTCATGACGATCTTCTGTTTCCTTCATTTGCTTACTAGCTAGCTAGCGTGTCTAGTCCTCTCTATACGTATGTATAGTACGTAGCGTCGACCAAGCACGGACATAAGAGAGGACACTTCTCTCTATTAATTATAGCTAGCTAACACAATATATGAAACACCTAAATTAACCCCCCAAAACCCCCAAAACCCCCCCCCCTCAAAAAAAACAAAAAACCCAGCCACAGAAATGCTGACGCGTGGATGCCTATTGGTCCCGGTTGGTGCCACCAACCGGGACCAAAGGGTCTCCTGCTTGGGCTCCGTGCACAGGCCACGTGGAGGCCCATCAGTCTCGGTTCTGGATTGAACTAGGACTAAAGGGGCAGGGCATTAGTACCAACCCTTTAGTCCCGGTTCAGGAACCAGGACAAAAGGCCCTTACGAACCGGGACAACAGGCCCTTTTTCTACCAGTGATGCATGCCTGCATCAACGATGGCCTCGTGGGCCCACAGATGGAAGCGTCACACATGAGTGTCCTAGCTAGGATAACCACCGCGTGCATGCATGTGGCCCAAAGAGGTGTTGTGTGATGTTTGAATAGCCAATTTCACAATTTTGATGTGGCACGTGCCTCAGAAACCAAAAAGTCCCAACACTGCCACTACAAAAAAAGACACTTCTGTGATGATATGTGTTTGTCACAGCAGGTCACGTTTTCTGTCATGCATGTACATCCATGACAATTTTATGACAGAATCAAGATAGTCATACCTGTGCTGTCGTAGAAGTGTTCCATGACATTACCAAAATTATCATCACGGAAGTGTCCACTTCCATGACGATAAATCGCGCGTCATGGAAGTGCTTTCTTCAAGGGTGACCGACACGTGGCATCCACCGTAATGGGTCACCGTTAAGCTATCGAGTTCGGTTTTGGATCCGATAACCCGCTAACTTCCTGGACCAATGAGGATTTTCCACATGTAAAATTCTCATTGGCTAGAGGAAATACGTGTTGGCTCACCGTTGGGACAGATGTCATCCATTCATTGGACAGGAGGCGCCTATGATATGTCGGCATGTGGCACGGCCCAATAGAGGCCCATACCGGTGAAAAGGCTGGCCCGTTTGACTTGGTCAAAAGGTAACGGGCCGGCCCACGGAAAGCCTATTCCTATATAGCCCATTTATGGCCCGCTAACTCACGGCCCATTACGGCCTATCGGAATTAAGCCCAATAGCTTCATCTGGGCCATCCAATATGATTCCAGCTCATTGTAACTTCCGGCCCATGTATGGCCCATGATGTCTTTCGGCCCATACGAGGCCATTGTAAGTCTTGGCCCATTAAAGGCCCGTGGTGAATCTGACCCGCAATGAACAGTGTATCCCTTTATACCCATTAATGGCCCATTATTCCATTGGGCCCTTTCCAACCCGTGTTATCTTTTGGCCTTCCCAGAGCCCATTTATTCCTGGGCTCATTTCCAGCATTCGGTTACTTACGGCCCGTTATTGGCCTTTTCTGCTTGTGGGCCAAATTCAGCCCGCGGTTACAATCGGCCCGTTTGCAGCCCGTTAATCCGTTGGGCTGTTTTCATAGCGTCGTCCAATACGGCCGATTAACAACGACTAGTTATTGTCGGCCCATGAATGGACGATTCCAAATCTAGCCCGTTTACGGCCCATAATGTGGTATGTTATTGGCCCATGTTTGGCGTATCGATCATACGGCCGGTAGAAGGCCCATTGATGCTACGGCCCGTAGAACGCCCATTGTTTCTACGACCCTTAGAAGGCCCATTGTTTCTACAGCCCGTAGGAGGCCCATGGTAACTACAGTAAATATGTAGCCCATGGTTATTGTGGCCTAGTTTTAAAAAATAGGTTATTGCGGCCACTAGCAAACCGCGGAAAAAGAACTGCACTGACTACAAGCAAACAAATAAACAAGACAACAAGGAACTAAATAAGCAAGCAACTTACACTAGGCTAGCATGGCTATTACACATATTACATCCACTGGGCATCAAAGTTCGCTATCAGTGCAAATATAGGGAACAAAGCAGCATATCACATACATTGGTCGTCGAAGTTGGCGACCAGTGCAAATAAACGTCACAGCAAAACAAGTCCAGAACTAAAACCACTTCAGAAGAGCTCAAGAAACAATATCCAGGGTACCCATAATGCTGGCAAGATGCTTAGCAAGCTTATTAACTTTCTCTTGTTTGGCGCTTAAATCCTCCAGCGCTTGTTGTTGCACAAGAAAGTATGCATCTGAATTCTGCAGGGACTTCCTCAGTCCTTCGGCTTCTTGCCATAGCACAGCTGACTGATGACTTTTAGCATGTAGCTGAGACTGAAGAAGCTGAAGTGATTTAGGCAGCGAGGTCGAAGAGCTTGTGCCAGCGGTACTGGCCAGTAACTCGAACACTACATCAACGCAGGACTGTGGGGTTTTCTCACTGTTTAAAATATCGTTTTTATCACCTTTCTTGGAGACCAACAGGGTTGTATCACTATCTTGAACCTTATATGCATTACTTTCTCTACCATTGCATAGTGCGGTGCTCTTCTCCAATATTATATTCGCATACTACAAGAGAAACAAGCAGACACATCACAGGTTTAGCATGTAGTATACCAAACTCATTTTGGTAAACCAGTTCAGTAGTAAGCTGGACAGGATAACAGCATGAAACAAACATATATCTATGTACTATGGTCACTGTGTTGTCCATATCATTCTAGTTTATGTTGCCAAATCAAGATAGAGACACAGTTCAACTCATATATTTTGAAGACACGGCAGCATAGACAGAATATAAGTGTGAGAAACTACACAGCATTGGCAACACTTGTAATGTGCATCACATGATAACATACCTGTTTATACAACTGAAACTGAAACCAGCATAGAGCAAGAAGTTAGAACATCAATCCAGTTAAAGAAATAGGTTTAAAACATACCTGTTGCGCCATTGGAGTTTCAATTGGATCCTTCATATTCGAAAGTAGTTGGTATGAGTAAATACAGTGATGCAACAGCAAAGGAATATGGACCATAGCTACGGAATCTAACCTGAGAATAGTTGCTCTTCTACTTTAAACGTGGAGTTTGGGTTCGCTGTGGTGGTCTTCGTGCTTTGGGCACTGCAGTTGCTTTACAAACTGCTCGTGTGGGGGTACTCTGTGGTGGACATGGTGCTTTGTCAACTAGAAGTGGGTTACTATCCGCTGGGGTTGGGGTTAGATGGGTTGTATCTGGTTCTCTGCCCAACGGTGTAAGTGTGCAATTTGGAAGAGTCTCGATTATGTGTGGTGGGGCAAGTTTGTGGGCCAGTACAACCATGGTTCTATCTGCATCGACGGGTAGCATTGTATTTTGTGAAGAACAGGTTTTTGCTCCCTTAGATACTGCCATCACCCCCTCCAATTCAAATGGCTGATAAACAAGAAAAGAAATTGAACGTATAGACATTGTATGATAGACAGATGTGGTAATTCACATATATGTTGTCTAAGCAAACAGGACATCATGACACAATTTCAGATATATGATGCCTAACTAAACAGGATAGCATGACACAGTTTCAGATATATGATGGATAACTTAACAGGATATAATGGCATAATTCAACATATGATGAGTATCTAAACAGGATGACATGACAAAACTATATGATGTCTTTCTAAAATAGGTTGGGATAAAATAATTCACATAAATGTTGTCTAAGTATACACGATGGCATGATATAATTGACATAATTGATTCATATACTAAGCAGCTGGCACTCGCATGTATGATCTCTAAAATAAGTAGATGGAATTCAATATTGTGCATATGGTGTCTAAACTAAGCAATGTAAGACACCATATGCATGATATGAGAAATATAAACATTGCAACTTAGAGCATACACCTCAGGTGGGATATAGGACTGGTCATCTGTCTCTGAATCCTCCTTTGAGGAGCTCCACGTAACCATCAAGATATATGCTTCAACAGGTACCATTGCCTGCTCTGAAGACCTTGTTTTCACTCCTATTTTTTCCATAACCGGCTCAAATGGCTGATACACATGAAGAGTAGTTCAATATACACGGATTGTCGACAAATGGAATACGTAATGAAGAAAAAGATGGCATGAGATAATTCACATATATGATGCCTGGCTACATGGCGGTGCATAATTCACATATATGATAACTGGCTGAAAAACATGGCATTGCATAATTCACATATCTGATATAGAAAGCAAACAGAAGGCATTCTCACAAAGCATGTCTAATCTAAGCAGATGGCATGGCACTGCAAGACACCATATGCATGATATGAGCAATATAACCTTGCCAAGTTAGAGCATGCACCTCGGGGGGGATACGACTGGTCATCTGTTTCTGAATCCTCCTCAAAGGAGCTCCCTGTAACCATCGAGATATATGCTTCAACAGGTGCCATTGCCTGCTCTGAAGACCTTGTTTTCACTCCTGATTTTTTCCATAACCGGCTCAAATGGCTGATACACATGAAGAGTATTTCAATATACATAGATTGTCGACAAATGGAATACATAATGAAAAAAAGATGGCATGAGATAATTCACATATATGATGCCTGGCTACATGGCGGTGCATAATTCACATATATGATAACTGGCTAAAAAACATGGCATTGCATAATTCCCATATACTCCCTCTGTTCCTAAATATTTGTCTTTTTAGAGATTTCAAATGGACTACTACATACGGACGTATATAGACATATTTTAGAGTGTAGATTCACTCATTTTTCTCTGTATGTAGTCACTTGTTGAAATATCTAAAGAGACAAAAAATTAGGAACGTTGGGAGTATGATATAGAAACCAAACAGGTGGCATTCACACAAAGCAAATCTGAACTAAGCTGATGACATATAAGATGAATAATGTAAGCAATGCGAGGCGCCATATGCATGATATGACCAACATCAGCATGCCAGGTTAGAGCAAACACCTCAGGTGGTAAATAGGAGTGGCTCGCTCCCTCTGAATCCCCATCTAAACAGTTATCTTCCTCTGGAATACAATCTGGAATGGCGGGAGGGGGGCACTTCTCCCACCATGGAGCGGCACCTGCATGACATTGTATTCCCACACAACGGTCTTGTCTTTTTCTCTACATGTTCAGTACGATTGCGTACAATAACTGACATGCATAATAAAAAATTAGTTAGATTTTGTAAGGCCTAAGGGGTGCATGCAAAAATCAAGACTGATGGTAGCAAACGAGTGGATAGATCCAAAACTAATGATAGCAGGTAGATTATAGCTTTAGTTTAAAAAGATAGACAATGGATCATCTATTGTTTGTTGCCCACCCAACATGAACCACATAGAAGACCCCAGATGAACAAGATAGTAGACAGATACTATTCGTTGCTGCCTCGATATGATACCCACGGGCATTTTAAAACTCAAGTTTGAACGATAAAGTAGCAAGTAATAATAACCGATGTATAACGTAAGCAAACATGAAAGACTGCGACCTCTCTTACGGAACTGTGTTGTCCTCAGGTTCATCTGCTCAGTCGATGATGGTAATGCAGTTGGCTTGGCTGCCGGCAACGGGGAAGATGATCTGAGGCGGCGAAAGAAAGTTGGCAGGGGGAATCTCTGCTGCAGTGAACGCTTCTGTCGATGGTGCACCTCAGGTGGGGTGGATGATGGCACGACAGGAGCAGGACATAACACACAGATTTTTATTTGACGCCTATCTGGAAATGAAGTAAATCTGTAAGGGCTCCTTAGAATTGGAGGATTCTATAAACGCAGGGACAGAAAAAACAGAGGAATAGGATAGGAATGCACGTGCAAAATAGAGCATTTGGAAACATAGGATTTCTATGAACCTCGGTGTTTGGTTCACGTGAATTGGAAGAACACGTGAATGGAGAAACAGGGTCAAATTAAAGTCAAACCACATGAAAATGAAAAAAATAAGAATCTTATTATGCCAGTAATGCAATTAGTCCTGTTCTTCATGCATATTAATTTGAAAAGGATATCCAACTGGATATTAAAATTCCTACCATTTTTTCTTTGAAAGAGACACCAAAGGAAAAAAATCCTCCAGTTTTGCTTTGCTCCACTCTAACCAAATGCATGAATAGTAGTACCATAGTAGTTCCATAGCAAAGGATCCCTAAGGGATTGACATGAATGCAGAGTAACAAAGTGATGCAACGAGTGTACAACCTCTTTGGCATAGCCTTGTCGACCTCAACATCATTGGGTTGGACGTGGAGGGTGGTGATGCTGGTGTGACTGTCAGAGGCGGGGAAGAAGATCTGAGGCCTCTGGAAGGCGCCGAGGGTATTGCTCCGCTGTGATGGACGGTTCCGTTGTTGGAGCAGCTCCGGTGACGGCGGCGAGGCTGAAGCAGGACAAGACAGACAACGTTAATCTGAAGTGGGACTCTAATATCATCTGCAATAGATGATGTAAAATACATCACCAAAAAGTGCTAGATGTAAAATGCATCAGCCGTGCCACGGCCGCTCCGACAAATGATGCATTAAGGCTATGCCATCCTAAGGTGCTACTAAATGGAAGGATCTTATCAACGCCCATGAATGTGAAATCATAGAACGAACTGCCGAATTGGCAAAATTCGGTGCTATCGCTATCATAGTATCCGCTAAGTTCACGGGCTGGAGATAGGCGGACTCGAACCGCTGACATCCGCCACAGGGTAAACCACCGCCTCTCAGGCCTCCCCGACGGGTTCTGAACTTTACAGTCAAAACTGAATTTTACTGTCGAAACTGATTGAACTAGTAGAAGAGCATTGCAATAGATGTTTAGGGCGTTCGAGCACAAGTAGCAGAGAAGCAGTGATCTAAATCAGCAGACGCTCGAGCAGGGAACACACTAGCAGAGAGCAAGTCGTGTAGCAGAACCACGAGCGAGTGCTTAAGCAGCAACTCCTGTAGCTGCCGGAGGTCGTGCAGCAGCAGTGCGAGCGAGAGCAAGAGCAGAGCAGCAGCACGAATGAGAGCAAGAGCGGAGTAGCAGCACGACCGACAACAATAGCAGAGCAGAGCAGCGGCACAAAGTGGCCGCCGAGGAAGCAACGACATGGGGGAGAGACGCCGTGGATGAAGTGGCCGGCGACGGCACCGTCGATGGAGACCCGCCATGGCTGCTCGGTATCGAGCACCGACAGCCCCGTGAGATCGAATAAAAGATAAAATTCAGCGGTGAGTGCAGAACCTCCTTGGTGGCGCCGAGTTGGCCTCGGCTTCATCCGAGGAATTGGTGAGGGTGTTGCAGTTCCTGTGGGGTAGGTCAAGACGACGCTGTGGGGATGGAGGTGGCGCGATAGATGAGGCGAATGTTGGGGAAGCTCCTTGGAGGTGGAGGACGGGGCGGCTGATCCGGTGGGACGACGAGATCGACGACGGATCCTCATCCGGTGCGGTGGATGAGGGACGACGAGCTGTTGTGGTGGACGACGTCGTCGGGGAAGAGTCTCTGGCTGGGCGGCAGCCGGGAGGGCGACCGAGGAGCGTGGGGTTTCGTGGGTTTTGGCGGCCTCGGTGTATGAATGGGGGGCGAAGGGGGAGGTAGGGGGATCCATGGCTTAGGGATGCGCTTGTCCGAAATGTAGGGTAAGTTACCAGCATACCCCCACCGGTTTTGACACCGCGACGTCGAGCCGACATTTCCGGCTGAGGGGTAGAAGGGGGATTTCACGTGTCTGGGCTGCGGGACCGATTTCGGATGAGGAGGGAGTATTTGCACGCGTCGAAATTTCGGGATAATAAGGCGCGGCGCGGGTTGAAGAGGCAGGAGTTTCAAAGCAGATGAGACAAAATATACTCGAGCTTAAAATTTCGGGATAACAAGGCGCAAATTCCTTGTTCGGCAGAACAAGCTTAACGTGTAAAAAAACAATTCATACAAGGCACAAGAGAGTCATGTCCCCTTTTACTATATTGCTATAAATGTCATTGAAAAAACTACAAGAAAAATGCAGAAAAGATCAGGAGAACAAGATCACCGTGTACAGTACCAAATCGATTCGCACTTCCCTCAACAACAACAAAAAACAAATCAATTCCCACCAAAAGAAAGAGTCATGTCCCTTTTTATATGATTCCAAATGCCAGGATCTTGAATTTCAATTTTTGAATCCATGTTATGTTGAATTCGAATATATCGTTAGGTGACCTTGCGGTTTATAATGGATGTAGTCCTACATTTTGATCTTCATCATATATGAACATTTTACTCCACCCTATGAACATATATATTGTCGTCTACCATATGGACTAAATTTGAATCAATTTTCCTTATTTGAATACGATTGTTTTCAAGTTATACAATCATTTAAATATTATCTTGATAACAAAAAACATGCATATAGCAGTAATCATATTTCACTATAAACTACATGTAACATACGATCTCCAATTCAAATATTTGTATCCATTTTATGTTGAATTCAAATCAGAGTACATTGGTCTAGGTGGCGAGATGTTTGGGATAATCTAAACCCTGTTTTCATATGTATATAATTCTTGGCTGAATTGCGACAAGTTTTGGTATAAGCTTCTTGCAAAACCGGAGATTCTCTCAACAAGCCTCGTGGTTCCGAGAGGGAATGTGTCACCTTTGTGTGCGAAACAATATACGCTGCCTCCCCCAGATTTTCTTTATAGAGGCAACATAGAACTATATGAGTGCCCTGTTAAGTTTTAGAATTATTTCGGGTTCGTTTGGCCTTTTTATACATTAGTTGAGTTTCTGGACATTTAATGTGCATAATCCAAATTGGAACTGCAAGCACATGTTCCGGTGCACCAAAGTTGGTTGAAAAATCACATGCGTGTCCTTGGGTGAATTTCTAGGTCCCATGCAAGAAATGGGAATGAAATTCAAACATCTGGGCATCGTGACTCGGCTGAGAACATCAAGAAACTTGGTTTTTAAATTCATGTAAATTCAAAACTCGCCTGGAAATCATGAAACTTGGCATGGTGTCATGTCATGGCACTAACATGTTGTGGTAAAAAATTGGGCCGATTTGGAACAAGATTTGGTATAAGCTTCTTGCAAACCGGAGCTTCCCTCAAGAAGGCTCGTAGTTCTGAGAGGGAACGTGTCACCTTTGAGTGTGAAACGATATACACTGCCCCCCTGAGTTTCTTTACAGAGGCAACATAGAACTACATGAGTGCCCTGTTAAAATTTTGCAATTATTCCGGGTTTGTTTGGCCTTTTTATACATTAATTGAGTTTCTAGTCATTTAATGTGCATAATTCAAATTTGAACTACAAGCACATGCTCCCGTGCACAAAAGTTGGTTGAAAAATCACATGTGTGTCCTCGAGTGAATTTCTAGGTCCCATGCAAGAAATGGGAACGAAATTCACACATCTGGGCATTGTGGCTCGGCCGAGAACATTGAGAAACTTGGTTTTAAAATTCTTGTAAATCCAAAACACGCCTGAAAATCATGAAACTTGGCATGGTGTCATCTCATGGTACTACCATGCCATGGTAAAAAAAATGGCCGAATAGGAACAAATTTTGGTATAAGCTTCTTGCAAACCGGAGCTTCTCTCAAGAAAGCTCGTGGTTCTGAGAGGGAACGTGTCACCTTTGAGTGCGAAACAATATACGCTGCCCCCCTTGAGTTTCTTTATAGAGGCAACATAGAACTACATGAGTGCCCTGTTAAATTTTGGAATTATTCCGGGTTCGTTTGGCCTTTTTTATACATTAATTGATTTTTTGGTCATTTAATGTGCATAATTCAAATTTGAACTACAAGCACGTGCTCCCGTGCACCAAAGTTGGTTGAAAAATCACATGTGTGTCCTCGGGTGAATTTGTAGGTCCCATGCAAGAAATGGGAATGAAATTCAAACATCTGGGTATCGTGGCTCAGCTGAGAACATTGAGAAACTTGGTCTTAAAATTCTTGTAAATCCAAAACACGCCTGAAAATCATGAAACTTGGCATAGTGTCATGTCATGGTACTACCATGCTGTGGTAAAAAAATTGGCCGAATAGGAACAAGTTTTGGTATAAGCTTCTTGCAAACTGGAGCTTCTCTCAAGAAGGCTCGTGGTTCTGAGAGGGAACGTGTCACCTTTGAGTGCGAAACAATATACGCTGCCTCCCTTGAGTTTTTTTATAGAGGCAACATAGAACTACATGAGTGCCTTGTTAAATTTTGGAATTATTCCGGGTTCGTTTGGCCTTTTCTATACATTAATTGAGTTTCTGGTCATGTAATGTGCATAATTCAAATTTGAACTACAAGCACATGCTCCCGTGCACCAAAGTTGGTTGAAAAATCACATGTGTGTCCTCGGGTGAATTTGTATGTCCCATGCAAGAAATGGGAATGAAATTCAAACATCTGGGCATCGTGGCTCAGCCAAGAACATTGAGAAGCTTGGTTTTAAAATTCTTGTAAATCCAAAACACGTCTGAAAATCATGAAACTTGGCATGGTGTCATGTCATGGTAGTACCATGCTGTGGTAAAAAATTGGCAGACTAGGAACAAGTTTTGGTATAAGTTTCTTGCAAACCAGAGCTTCTCTCAAGAAGGCTCATGGTTCTGAGAGGGAACGTGTCACCTTTGTATGCATAATTCAAATTTGAAATACAAGCACATGCTCCAGTGCACCAAAGCTGGTTGAAAAATCACATGTGTGTCCTCGGGTAAATTTCTAGGTCCCGTGCAAGAAATGGGAATGAAATTCAAACATCTGGGCATCGTGGCTCAGCTGGAAACATTGAGAAACTTGGTTGTTTAATTCATGTAAATCCGAAACATGCATGAAAATCATGAAACTTGGCTTGGTGTCATGACATGGCACCAACATGCTGTGGTAGGCGCACACATTAACAATCAACAAAGTCATTTTGGAACAAGTGTTGTCACATTACAATCGGAAACACAAGTATTATTGAAACCGTGGGCATTCTATTTACCATTTACGTGCCGCCACGCGTCCCCTTTTTTATTAGCTAGGAGGCGCCGTGCAGGGTTGCTATTTGAGTACGGGAGGCGTGCGATCAGACCCCTACGCGTGCTTATCGGGAGGAGAGCCCTTTGACCTCCATCTGTCGTCCACCTCTCTCCCAAGGTCTCTATTAATGGCGCCCGAGCCTCTGTTTAATGGCGTGGCAATGTCTCACTCGACTGAGATTTAAGAGAGAAAAAAGAAAATCTGAAAAGAAAATTTTGTACAGATCTTGATGTAAGATCGGACAGACCTATATAGCATCTACTGCGACTTATATCAAGACTGATGAATATATATAAGGACGACGAGAGTGGATAATAATTGTCTTACATAATTAGGAATATAATTTAAAAAGCCACATGTGGCTACGCCCGAAATACACAAGGGAAAAAGAAGAAGGAAGATGCACACAACAATGTGGCTCGCTGATCTCTACTTTCTTTATGCGATGCAGGTCACAGAGACTAGTTCTCGCGGTGAGCGGCGATGATCTCTTTCATCAGTTTCATGTCCTTAATACGCTGCTTGGCAGCATCCATAGATTCCTCCACCAGCCTATTGAGATCGATGCGGAGCATGGCATTCTCTTCCATAAGTTTCTTGATGATGACGCCCGTCCTCTGCAACAAGGCAGCGGTCTCCTCCGCCTGCTACGCCCTTCCGGCGATCTTCGCCCTCAGCAGGTCGCGCTCGGCCCGGAGCTTCACATTGCCCCCCTAGTTGCCGGATGATGCCGGTAGCCTCGTCCTGCAACCTCGCCCAGTCGAAGATCTGATCCATCTAGCTATGGACCATCGCATGCATGCGCTTGTAAGAGTCCTCGCCTGCCCACGAGAAATTTTCCCAGGCCGCCGCGGCGCGGCGGGACCTCCGTGTTGCTTCGCGGCGCGGTGGGACATCTCTACTGCTTCCACGGCATGGCCGG
Organism: Triticum urartu; assembly: GCF_003073215.2. Taxonomy (NCBI): domain Eukaryota; kingdom Viridiplantae; phylum Streptophyta; class Magnoliopsida; order Poales; family Poaceae; genus Triticum; species Triticum urartu. Next base: position 146,098,221 of record NC_053027.1, on the reverse strand, counting down.
ACCAGTCTGCTACATCGACGGTGCGGCGGGACCTCTGTGCTGCTTCGGCGACACGGTGGGACCTCTGTGCTACTACTGCTGCGCGCTGGACATGTCGGCTGCTTTCGTGACGTGGAAGGACATCTCTCGTGCTTCCTCTTCCATGCTCGCCTCTCCCTGGTGGAAATCTCTCGACCCAGAACTCACCCTGGCCATGGCTTGATTGAATTGATTGTTTTTTGTGGATGAGGAGTTGAGGAGGAATGTGTAGTCATCTTGGCATAGTAGTATTTATAACCGAGTACTACTAATACGCTCCTAAGTGGGAAACCATTTAGGTTGATCAGTGTGAACATGTTTGCAATTAAATATAGTGTGGTAGTAGTAGTAGTAATTTGGAATGTGACGAGACGCGCTCAAAATTTATTGATGGTTCTAGTTTCGAAGTGCGACACTATTCCCAGATGGCGTAATGTGGGCACGTGTTCTCGGGCGTGGTGTAGCATATGCCATGGTACTAGTTCTTTTTCTACTGTTGTGTACGTGCAAAAACTGGCACCGTCAGATACATATCTTACGCTTATTGGGGCCTTCGACGGGAATAACCTCGTGATTGTAGTTTGCACACTCGTCTGGTCAAGACAGGAATATATATTTTAATTTGTGGTGCGGTAAATGTTAGAGGTTGCAGCAAATGGAGTATTATACACTGCGGGTCTTTCAGCCAAGTTTAGACTAGCCACAATGGGTAGTAACATAAACTAGTAACATGCCTATGTTACTAGTCTATGTTACTACCTCTATAGTGGTGAGTAACATATGTGTGGTAACATGCAACACTTTATTTATTATGCTATAGACTCATCTTGCCTTGATATGTGTGATGTTACTCATACTATTAGTAACTAGCTATGTTACCACTTTGCTCTCTTTCTTCATTTATTGCTTGCCACATCATCTATTTTATCTAGATATGTGTGATGTTACTACCTATGTTACTCCCACTGTGAGTAGTCTTAGAGGCATCCATGTGGGGCCAGTGCTATGATGTGTCGCATCAACTCGTACAACGAGGAGAAGCTTGATTTTACTACTACACGCCTTCTCCCTTGCCCATGCGCGCGGTGGCTCGCAGACGAGGACATGCTTTTGCTTATAGTAGTACTACAACAAGCTATCCCTCCCACTCGCGATGGACGAACATGCAACAGTGGATTCGATATTGTAGAAGCAGCAGTAGTAACATCATTGTTCGTCTTCTCGAAGAGGGGAAGAGCCAAGCGCAACCCGAACATGGCAGTTGCGAACCTTGGAGCACGCATATAGCCAGGCTCTTGCATGAGACAAAATTGCTATGTGAGCCCACTATTACTTGCTAGTATAGCCCTGTAAACCAGAAAGGAGTATTTGTCTTTCTAGAGATTTCAACAAGCGACTAGACTACACCGAAACGGAGTACATATGGAGCAAAATGAGTGAATCTACACCATAAATAAATATGTAGTTCTCTCGTTTTCCTCTCCGCCTTGGTCGCGGTGCACAATAGGAACCATAGGCACCTTGTCGTCAACGGAACGTCTCCTGACACGTGATAGACGCGAGCGGCAATCGCCTCCATAGGTGCTTGAATGCCAAGGAGGGAGAGGGTAGCGGTTCCCGAGACGTTGAACGGTCAATGATGCATCCTCAATTACATGCAGATGGAATTAATTGGAGAAGCATAATAGAGTCGGCATGATGTGAATGCAACAGAGTTTGGATTCTCATATAAAGGCGCCCCACCACTCCAATCCATCTACTCCTAGTCTCTACGCAACACTGCTCACTCCAATCCAAGACCAAGTGACCAGAAGCCAGAAGCACCTATGGAGGCGATGGACGCGAGCGGCAGTCAGCTGTGCCAAATCATCCAAGGGGCCAGCCTACGGCCCTGCACCGCGCAGCGTTTCCAGACGGTGCTGGCGACCACTGGCGTCGTAGCCCTCGCCGATGCTGGCTTCACCTCTCGCATGGACGACATGATGGTCAACTCCATCCGCAAGTTCACCGCCGTCAAGAAGCGCGTGGACGACCTTGCCATACTGCTCCAGCCCGCGCGCCCAGGCTCCTCATTGCCTGCAACCCTCATCGTCCTCCATGGTGACGAACTCCTTCAAGCCCTGTGGCCCTGCAGGTGCCGGAGGTCGTGACGAATAATGTGCATCTCGAGGCCGCGCTCACCGCGTAGCGCCTCGCCATGCAAGAAACCGTTGACCTGCACATCCACGTCTACAGGAAATCGTCTACATAGGCCACTACAAGGCCAGTGAGGACAAAAAGACGTTGGCCTTCTTCCAGTGGCTGGAATCTTTGGACGCAATCGCTCAGAAGCACGTCGACCTGGCCACGAAAGCCGCTGCTACTTAGCCGCCGTTCGGTGGGCCGGCGCACTGAGCCGAGGAGGTGGACGTCATCGATGGATGCATCTCTTCTTATTTCCTCCTGTAACTAGCACTGCTTCGCCTCATGGCCTTAATGTTTTATCAGTATATGAGTATATGGCATTTTTATTCCAGTCTCAACGTTTTCACTGTGAGGTGGGGCCGCAGTTGAGCAAACCGACCATCGGCAAATCCCCACCCCGCCCATCAGGCGTCAGCTGAGTTTAGAATTATAAGAGAGAAACTAGGGAGAAGAGCTAGTTGTAGCACGGACGCTCTTGTCAGATGGGACTCGCGTTGATAGAATAGGGGTACTGAGCACTCGTACCTCTTTTTTTAGGGAAAAGTAGTCGTATGTCTAGTACTACCACTAGTTGGGTGCGTGCGACCTATACCTGTCATCACTTTAGGTATCCTTTTCGAACCGCAGCTACACTTCACCGTACATATTTTTTCACGCATTTATCCTCCTATATGTACTCCTAGACTATTTCTGTCACAGCCCTAGATTAATTGTGTGCAATAGTTGCATTTGCATCCATGCATCATGGCAATCTTCCTTAAACCTGAAATGGGGATTAACAAACCCTAGCACTCCTTTGAAAACTAGGATCAACCAAAAGAATATTTTTCAATGAACCCAAAAATGCCTTAATTAATGTTTGATAATTTTGGCAAGGGTTTTGATCCAAGCCAAAAATAGTGAACATTTTTAGGGAATTATTTGGGATTTGATTTAATCCACTAATGTATTTGAGTTGGAGCAAATAAATCCTATAAATATTTTTATTGCTCCAATAATTCTGAAACTTCTTGTGGAGCTCTGGGTTAAACCATTTTGCATCCACAATTATTTCCAGAAGCTACAAAAATAATTTGGTTAGCAAACAAAATTCAAAACATCTGTAGAAATTAGAAAACGGAAATAAGAGACAAGGAGAGAAGTACCTGGGCCTTACCTGCTACTGTAGCTTGCCTAGTCGAGCCGGCCCAGTCCACCTCCTCAGCACCAGTCGTCTTCAACCTTGTGCCAGAAGGCACGAGGGCGCGTGCTCGCTACACGCTGGCCACGCGCCGCGCCACCCCCTGCTTCCCGTCGCTCCCCGACGCGCCTGTGAGCGCCACACACTCCCCCTAGTTCCCCTCCTACTCTTCCCCCGTCCCCACCCGCTTCTCTGTCTCTCTCCCTCGCTCTCCTCCTCAGCGCGCCCAGCCGCTGCCCCTAGCGCCACCCCGGCGAGCCGCCGCCACACTGTGAGGTCGTCGGCGCCTAATCCGGCGATGCTAATGTGGCGGGGTTATATTAGGTGCTAATCACCCAGTTAATCAACCTCGTGTGTAGGACATGTGGGACCCGCACTGTTAGTGACCTATTAAAGTTAAATAACCCCTGTTAACACCCTGGGTCAATGACAGGTAGGGCCCACCAGTAAGATTTGACTTTGGTCAATGCTGATGTCATCGAGACCTAGTGCTGACGCAGTAAAGGTTTTCTGGAATTTAAAATAAATCAGAAACGATTTATGGATTTCAGAAAATAACCTAAACTTCTAAAAATCATAGAAATTCAACCATAGCTCTGAATGAAATAAATTATATATGAAAAATGATCAGAAAAATCCAATCTTTCCATCTGTACTAGTTTCATGCATGTTAGAACACCTTAACCTTGCTGTTTAGGTGAAACAAGTTAATGCACTAATATGACTTCATAAAATGGGTTTGCATTTGAATCTTTGGTTCAAATGGACTCATTTCAATATATTCTAGCTCGCATTAGCCCAAAACACATTCATATTGCCATGTCATAGCATGCATCATATTGTTGCATATCGTCATGTGTTGATTGTGTTCTTTCTCAGTTGCTTGTGTTTGTTCCCCCTCAGTAGACGTTGATCCAGCGATGAGTTCGATGACACCGATGAAGAACTATATTATCTTCAGAAGTGCCAGGCAAGCAAAACCCCTTTGTTCATTCTGATACAGTCCCACTCTCTCGCTCCTGCTCTCTTTTACTACATTAGGACAACAACGATTCAACTGTTACATGCTGCGGTAGTTGAACCCCTTTCCTTTGCATGACCTGTCATTGCCACAGTAAATAGATGAAACCCACTAGCATGAGTAGGAGTTGTTTGAGCCCTGGTGTGCCTACTCATTCATGATTGTTTGTCATGCCTGCTATTGCTTAGAGTTGAGTCAGGTCTGATTCATCGGGAATGAATTGGAATGGTGATGAACATGTCCTACCGTGTGTGAGCTAAGTGTGTGAACACAATTTGGTAAAGGTAGAGGTGAGAGGCCATGTAGGAGTACATGGTGGGTTGTCTCATTGCAGTCGTTCTCAGGAACTGAGTTCTGTGCTTGTGATCCATGAACAGTTACTACCACACATTGGGTTCCGGTAACTAGGCCCCTCTCGGCTTATTAATCAACTCGATCTCTGTCCAGGAGTTGCAACTAGTTTCTGGTGTTTGTAGGTAGTGTTAGTAGTCTACCAAGTGGCACCCGGTACAGGTGGGCTTGGGACAGACTAGGCACAGTGGCACGGTGTACCAAGTGGCACCCGGATGGTGGGCTTGGGAACCCTGCACACATCGTTTGGGGTCGTGAGCGACACCCCGGCCGGATCTCCTTGCGGATGGAACCCGAATAGGAGATAAACCTGGACTAGAGACTTGTTGGTTAGTCAGGTCGTGGCCGACTCCCTCGCTCGGCTTCCGCTTGAAGGTTGCCGAGGTACATGACATGTACAGGGCGATAAGTGGCGAGAGCATGTGTGAAGAAGTACACCCCTGCAGGGTTATCATTATCTATTCAAATAGCCGGATTCCTCGGATATGGAAACTTGGACCCCTTGCATAGTTCATAGACAAGTGAAAGTGGATACTCTAAAATGCGCAAGATAAGCATGAGTGCTATGGATGGCGTTCTCGTAGGGAGACGGGAGCGGATCCATAGTGGTGTATTGATATGGTGACTATGTGGACTCGTGTGCGCCACCTCAAAAGAGTTACTTACAGTCGTAGTTCATGATAGCCACCGAGTCAAAGCTGGCTTGCTACAGTTAAACTCCACCACCCCTTTGTTGATACCGATGCATATGTAGATAGTTCTGATGTAAGTCTTGCTGGGTACATTTGTACTCACATTTTCTTAATTTATGTTTTGCAGAGAGACGTCAGTCTCGCTAGTAGTTCCGCATGGACTCCGGCGTTTAGCTTGATACCTCAGCTACGATCTTGTGCCCTCGGCAGGATCTAGTAGATAGTCAGGCTTCTCAGCCCTTTTCATTTATAGATGTCTGTACTCAGACATGTTAAGCTTGCATGCCTGCAGGTCGACTCTAGAGGATCCCCGGGTACCGAGCTCGAATTCGCCCTATAGTGAGTCGTATTACAATTCACTGGCCGTCGTTTTACAACGTCGTGACTGGGAAAACCCTGGCGTTTGCACATATTGAGCATATTGTGTGTATGATTGAAATGCTTGGTATGTGTGGGATCCGACAACCTACTTGTTTATCCTTGGTAGCCTCTCTTATGAGGAAATGTAGTCTTGTGCTTCCATGAGCCATAGTAGTCCGCTACAGCCCGGTTCACCGGAGTCCTGCTAGCCCAGCACTACTCCTCAGGATGCTTGACTAGCCGGCATGTGTTTCACTTCATTCATGTGTCTGTCCCTTTGGGGAAATGTCACGCGGTGACATCCGGAGTCCTTCCTAGCCTGCTACAGCTCGGGTTACCGGAGTCCTGTTAGCCCAGTGCTACAGCCCGAATTCACACGCTGCTGACCGACATGCTCAAAGATGATTCACGTATGCCTGTCTCCATGGGTTAGTGCCGCTTTGGGTTCACGACTAGCCATGTCGTCCCGGGTTCTCTGTCATATGGATGCTAGCGACACTATCATATACGTGAGCTAAAAGGCGCAAACGGTCCCCCCGTAGAAGAATAAATAAATGAATGAATTACTACATGAAACCGGATTATTTTCATAGAAACCAGAGCACGTTCATTAAATTTTGGACATAAAATGTTTATAAAAAAACTAGCGAACCTAAACCAGTCTAAGGGCCTCTTTGATTCGCAGGATACTGGAAACACAGAAATGGGGAAAGTATGATGGCGATGAACCGAGACGAGGAGAACTCTAACTCAGTTAGATGTTAGAGTTAGATTCTAACCTTGAACTAACTCTAAACCAAAGAGGTGTATGGATGGCAGGGTTAGATTGACAATAAATGTTCTTTCTCAATCATTTGACTACTTTGGACCCTATTTCCTGCCGGATTTGGTGTGGCCAGCTCTTGTGTGGCCTCCTCCCACCCACAATTGACATAAACGAACACGTAGCATGTACACGTACGTACAACGGCCAGGTTGCAAGAAAGTAAATACGACCACGTATGTACATACGGGTGGGGTCTCGAACGCCTACTCGCGCATATATATACGGCCGGCCAGGGCTTGTGTACATGGAGAGGCAACGAACGGCAGCAACGGTGTCCTGTTCATCGGGCAGCGAACCGCCTGGGTCGGAACAGAGAAACATCGTCTTGTTCATCGGGAGGCAACCGACTGGGTGGGAATACATCGTGTTCATCGGGAGCCAACTGGCTTGGACGGAACAGGCGATGGAAACGTGGCCCGACGTATCGCAGAATGGAGGAAACGGCCTTGTGTTCGACCGGCCACGGCCGAAATGGGATCCTGTTCATCGGGAGGGGTCTGGCATACCACAAAATGGAGGAAATGGACCTCATATGGTCGAAACGGGGTCCTTTTGATTGGGAGGGGTATGGCGTACCGCAAAACGGAGGAAACGGACTTGTGCTGGAGCGCTGCGATCGAAACGGGGGTCCTATTCATCGAGGGGTGGCGTACCGCAAAACGGGACTCCACGGGATACTGTTCATCTCCACCGTCGACTGCCTCCATGGGATCCTATTCATCCACCGTCGACCTCCTCCAGCCTCCACCTGTGACTATTCATCCACGGGCTCCTGTTCATCCAGCCTCCACCGCGCGCTCCTCCACCGGCTACTGTTCAACCAGCCCTCTCCACGGGGTCCTGTTCAACCACCCCTCCACGGACTACTGTTCATCCAGCCCTCCACCGGCTACTGTTCATCTGGCCCTCCATGGGGTCCTGTTCATCCAGCCCTCCATGGGGTCCTATTCATCCACCGGCTCAATCGATCGGGGGTACTGTGCATCCAGCGGCAACGACCTCTACTACCACGGGGTCCTGTTCATCCAACCCCCCACCGGGAACTGTTCATCCAAACCCCCTCAACAACGCTCACTATTCATCAAGGGAAGGAGGCAGAAGTGTTCGATCGGCTTCAGTTAGCAGCAGTAGCGAAGGAATCACTTGGGTTAAATTTAACAGCAAGGGATCAAGCGATCGCTCGGGTTCAGTAACGCGTAGCCTGCAGTGCAATCGCTTTGGTACAGTTAGAGCCCAACACCTCGCTCGGGTTTAGTTAGATCCCAACGCCTCGCACACACGCGCGTACGTATGAGAGAAACGCGCATCGATCGGCCCCTGACCACCCACCGTAATCGGGAACTCCCCAATATTTTCCTCGCCCTCGCTTCTACCATGGTTTTTTCCGTCATGGACGGCCCAAAGAATGGCATGCAGCTGCGTCTCCGGCCCGCCCAGGACGAAAAGCCCATTTTCTGTCATGATTTTTTGTCATAGAAGTAGGACCCCACCACATCTATGATGATACCGGGTTTTGTCACAATTATAGTCATAGAAGTGTCATAAGTATGACAGAAAAAATTTCGTTCGGCCCAAAATGTCACGGATGTGTCTTTTTTTTGTAGTGTGAGTGAGGTGTGCTTGTTCACGGGCGCGTACGTATAGTATATATGCTAGTCCCCTTCCACCTCTTCGATGCGTACTGTATACCACCATAACACAAACAAAAAAGATTCTACCTTGCTGGTCAAATTAACCTCACTGTCGGCTATTCGTCAAAGTGATGGACAATGACCTCGCGGGCCCATAGAAAGCGTCACACGCGAGTATCAAGTGTCGTGTAGGACAACCATTGACTACATGTGGCCAAAACATGTATGTATGAAAGGGTTGTGTAATGTTTTAAATAACGATTTCACAAGTCTGATGTGGCACCGGCCTGCCTAACAAAACGGCCAACCCACACGGTGGCTCACAACTCGTAGTGTACTGCGAGCCACCCGCCACCCCCAAACGCACACACCCACACACACACACTTCGAATCCACCACAACTACAATGCATGTTAAATTAATTATCCCGCGGTGAACAAATGTTACCAAAGTAGGGACATTTTAATTTCGAAAAAATCACAGAGATCATTAAGACGTTTTAGTACATTAATTGATTGATTTTCTACAGGTATAATGTGCAAAAATCAAATTTGAGCTACATGCACACGTGACAGTGCACCTAAATGGATTGCAAAAACACATGTGTCTCACTGGGTGCATGTTTACTCCCCATGCAACAAATATCAAACATTGAGAATCTTGATTTTTAAATTCTAGTACATCCAAAACTTATTTTGAAGTTCATGAAACTTACCGTGTTGTAATATGGACACCAATACAAAGTGGCGTTGTACTTTTTTTGTCAAATTTGAGACCAGTTTTGATGTAATCTTTATCTAATTAAAAACGGGAGATTATTAATAATTGGGAACCAATATCCCAAACGGATTATTTATTCAAACCGTGAGTGTTAGACCAACAATGGATACATACCATGCTTCGGTTAAGAAATAAAGCGACAGCATTAATCATCCAAATAGAAAAACAATATACATGCCGCCGCGCGACCCATGTGCCATGCGAGCACTCGTGAGTTGACGGGACGCATGCGAGCAGTCCGCCACGCAGGCAGACGGGGAGGCGTGCGTGCAGGTGTGTGAATTGACGGAGGCATGCTCGGTGTGTAGTGTCATCAGGAGGCGTGCGAGTAGTTGTGTGAAACTTTGGTAGCCATGTCATCAGTTTGGTGCGCAGGCTCACCGGGGAGGCGAGCCATCGGTTTGATCGCCGCCCACCTCTCTCCCACAACCCCACTACTCCATATTAATGGTGCGCCCGAGCGGCCGCACCCCCATCCTCGCCACACACACACAATCCTCTCTCTCCGATTGCACCCTCGACGCCGCTCTCAGTCCTCAAAGCCATCAGTATATGAGGATGCCGCCAAAGCGCCCATTGGAGGAGTGGCGACGCCGGGGCTGCTAAAGCACCGGAGCACAGCGTGGAGATGGAGACAGAGGTTGTCGTCACCGCCGGTGAGTTATCGCTGCACCCTGACGTCGTCGACGGCGTCGAGCTTCCACAGCCGGAGGCGGAGTTCCACACCGACTCTGGTGACGACCCCGGTGACGACTCCGACTCCAACTCCGACAACCACTCCGGCGACGACTCCGATGACGACGGACAGCTGGTTAGTCATCTATACCCATTTATGTGTCAAATAGATCATAGGGTTTCTCTAGTCACTCCTGCCTCCCCCTTTTTGGAATAGAAATCTTATGGTTATGTTCTCCCAATCCATGAAATCTGAGTAAGTTTCATTAGATCCGTGTAGTGTATTGATTGTTTGAACGGTACAAGTGATAAGTGATTAGTTGTTTCATCTATGCAAATGATTTCTACTAGTAATCCGACTAGGGTTAGTGTTCGTGCTAATTATTCCTAGCCAGGACTTGACAATTGATTTTGAATGACCTGCATATGTTTGTGCCATTATTTTCTTCAAGATTGGTCTGTACATAGACGACTGTTCTTAAAAATCGAACCATAATCTTTGGATATGTATAAATAAATAGCCATAAATTCCTAATCCAACTTCACGGCATGTAATTATTGCACTACAAAAAAATACACTTTCGTGATGATACGTGTTTGTCACAGTAGGTCGCGTTTTCTGTCATGCATGTACATCCATGACAAATTTATGACAGAATCAAGATAGTCATACCTATGCTGTCGTAGAAGTGTTCCATGACATTAACAAAATTATCATCACGGAAGTGTCCACTTCCATGACGATAAATCATGCGTCGCAGAAGTGCTTTCGTCAAGGGTGACCGACACGTGGCATCCACGGAATGTTGTTAAGCTATCGGGTCGGGTTTTGGATCCGATAACCTGTTAACAGCCCCGACCAATGGGAATTTTCCACGTGTAAAATCATCATTGGCTGGAGGAAACACGTGTCGGCACATCGTTGGGACAGATGGCAACCACTCATTGGACGGAAGGCGCCTATGATACGTCGACACGTGGCACGGCCCAACAGAGGCCCATTCCTATGAAAAGGCCGGCCCGTTTGACTTGGTCAAAAGCTGGCGGGCCGGCCCATGGAAAGCCTGTTAATGGCATGTTCGAATATAGCCCATTTACAGCCCGCTAACCCAAGGCCCATTTCGCCCTATCCAAATTAGGCCCAGTAGCTTCATCTGGGCCATCCAATATGATTCTAGCCTGTTTTCACTTCTGGCCCATGTATGGCCCATGACGTCTTTCGGCCCATATGAGGCCCTATGTAACTCTTGGCCTACTAATGGCCTATGGTGAAACTGGCCCGTAATGAACAGTGTATCACTTTACACCCATTAACGGCCCATGGTGAAACTGGCCCGTAATGAACAGTGTATCACTTTATACCCATTAACGGCCCGTTATTCCGTTGGGCTGTTTCCAGCCCATGTTATCTTTCGGCCTTCTCAGAGCCCATTTATTCTTGGGCTCATTTCCAGCATTCGTTTACTTACGGCCCGTTACTGTCATTTTTTGCTTATGGTCCAAATTCAGCCCGTGGTTACAGTCGGCCCGTTTGTGGTCCGTTAATAGGTTGGGCCAATTTCATAGCGTCATCAAATACGGCCTATTAACGATGGCCCGTTATGGTCGGCCCATGAATGGACGATTCCAACTCTAGCCCGTTTACGGCCATAATGCGGTCTGTTTGGCCCATGTTTGGCCAATCGATTATACGGCTCGTATAAGGCCCATTGATAATACGGCCCGCAGAAGGCCCATTGTTTCTACAGCCCGTAGAAGGCCCATTGTTTCTACGGCCCGTAGAAGTCCCACTGTTTCTCCGGCCAATAGGAGGCCCAGTGTCACTACAGTAAATATTAGCCCATGGTTATTGTGGCCTAGTTTTAAAAAATAGGTTATTGCAGCCACTAGCTAACCGCGGAAAAACAAATGCAATGACTACAAGCAAACAAATAAACAAGACAACAAGGAAATAAATAAGCAAGCAACTAACACTAGGCTATCACGGCTATTACACATATTACATCCACTGGGCATCAAAGTTCGCCACCAGTGCAAATATAGGGAACAAAGCAGCATATCATATACACTGGTTGTCAAAGTTGGCGACCAGCGCAAATAAACGCCGTAGCAAAACAAATCCAGAACTGAAACCACTTTAGAAGATCTCAAGAAACAATATCCTGGGTACCCATAATGCTGGCGAGATGCTTAGCAAGCTTATTAACTTTCTCTTGTTTGGCGCTTAAATCCTCCAGCGCTTGCTGTTGCACCAGAAAATATGCATCTGAATTCTGCAGGGACTTCCTCAGTCCTTTAGCTTCCTGTCGCAGCACATCTGATCGATGTCTTTCAACTTGAAGTTTAGACTCAAGAAGACGAACTGATTCAGGCAGCGAGTTCGAAGAGCTTGTGCCAGCAGTAGTGGCCAGTAACTCGAACACTACATCAAGACAAGACTTTTGGGTTCCCTCACTGTCGTCAAGATAGTTTTATCAGCTTTTTTGGAGACCAACAGGGATGTCTCACTATCTTGAACCTTACCTGCATTACTTCCTTTACCATTGGATAACGCGGTACTGTTCTCCAATATTTTGTCCGCATTCTAAAAGAGAAACAAGCAGACACATCACATGTTTACCATGTTGTATATGAAACTCATTTTGGTAAATGAGTTCAGTAGTAAAGTGGACAGGATAACAGCATGAAACAAACATATATCTATGTACCATGGTCACTTTATGGTCTATATCATTCTAGTTTTTGTTGCCAAATCAAGATAGAGACACAGTTCAAATAATATTTGTTCAAGACAAAGCAGAATAGACAGAATATAAGTGTGGGTAACTATAGAGCAATAACAACACTTGTAATGTGCATGACATGAGAACATAACTGTTTATTCAATTGAAACTGAAATCAACATAGAGCAGGTTACAACAGCAAACCAGTTAAAGAAACAGGTTTAAAACATACCTGTTGCGCCATTGGAGTTTCAATTCCATCCTTCAAATTTGAAAATAGTTGGTATGAGTAAATACAGTCATGCAAGAGCAAAGGAGTATGAACCATAGCTACAGAACCTGACCTGAGAACAAATCTTCTTCTCCTTTAAGCGTTGAGTTGGGATTCGAAGTGGTGGTCCTCGTGCTTTGGGCACTGCAGTTACCTTACTAACTGCTCATGTTTGGGTGCTCTGTGGTGGAGACGGTGCTGTGTCAACTAGAACTGGGTTACTATCTGTCGGGGTTGGGGTTAGAAGGGGTGTAGCTGGTTCTCTGTCCAACTGGGTAGGGGTACAATCTGCGAGAGTCTGGGTTATGTGTGGTGGATCTGGTCCTTGGGCAAGTACAACCGTGGTTCTATCTGCATCAACTGTTAGCACTATCTTCTCTGAAGACCGTGTTGTTACTCCCTTAGATACTGCCATCACGCTCTCCAATTCAAATGGCTGATAAACAAGAAAAGTAATTGAAAGTATAGACATTGTATGATAGACAGGTGCAATGGATAGTGGGGAATAAAAGAGGGCATGAAATAATTCATATTTATGTTGTCTAACCAAACAGGATAGCATGACACAATTTCACATATATGATGTCTAACTAAACAGGATAGCATGACACAATTTCACATTATGATGGCTAACTAAAAAAGATGGAAAGACATAGTTCAAAATATGAGACTATGTAAACAGGATGACATGACATAACTATATAATGTGTTTATTAAATAGGTTGGCATGCCATAATTCACATACATTCACGAATAGAATGCCATTATTCAAAATATGATGATTGTAAACACTAAACAGGATGAGATGATATAACTATATGATGTCTTTATTAAATGGGTTGCCATGCCATAATTCAGATAGATGATGTGTATGTACTATGTAAACATGATGGCATGATATAATTCAAATATATGATTTATATAGTAAGCAAGTAAGCAGATGGCAAGACATATATGATGTAAAAACTAAGCAATGCAAGACAACATGCATGACATGGGTAATATAACCCTGCCAAGTTTGAGCATAGACCTTAGGGGGAAAATAGGACTGGTCATCAGTCTATGAATCCTCCTCCGAGGAGCTCTATGTAACCAGCAAGATGTCTGCTTCAGCAGGTAGCATTGTCTGCTCTAAATACCTTGTTTTCACTCCAGATACTTCCATCACCGCTTCAAATGGCTGATGCACAGGAAGAGTAGTTGAATATACAAACGTTGTCGACAAATGGAACACATAATACAAAAAATGATAGCATGATATAATTCACATACATGATGATTGGCTAAATAGCATGGCATTGCATAATCCACATATATAATGTCTTGCTACAAGATGGCAATGCATAATTCACATATATGGTAATTAGACACTGAACAGGTGGCATTCACACAAAGCATGTCTAAACTAATCAAATGACATAGCAATGCGAGACACCATACGCACGATATGAGCAACATAACCCTGCCAAGTTAGAGCATACACCTCGGGGGGGAATAGGACTGGTCATCTGTCTATGAATCCTCCTCTAAGGAGCTATCCGTAACCAACGAGATATGCGCTTCATCAGATTGCATAGTCTGCTCTGAAGAACTTGTTTTCACTCCAGAATTTGCCATCACCGTGTCAAATGGCTGATGCACATGAAGAGCAGTTGAATGTAATAACATTGTTGACAAATGTAATATGTAACAAAAAAAGGATGGCCTGATATAATTTACATATAAGATGACTGGCTAAGCGGGATGGCATTGCAAAATTAACATATATGATGTCTGGCTAAACAAGATGGTGTTGCATAATTCACATAAACGATGAATAAACTAAACAGATGGCATTTGCACAAAGGATGTCTAAACTAAGCAGATGACATATTTGATGTATAAAGTAAGCAATGCAAGACACCATATGCATGATATAACCAACATCAGCATGCCAAGTTAGAGCGAAGACCTCAGGGGGTAAATAGGAGTTGTCTTCTCCTTCTGAATCCCCCTCAGAACAGATATCTTCCTCTCGATTACAATCCGAAATGCGTGGAGGGGGGGTTTCCTTTGCGCCTACCATGGAGCGACGTCTACATGAAATTTTATTGCCACGCAAGGCTCGTCTCTTTTTCTCTACATGTTCAGTTCCATTGTTTACAATAACTGTCATGCATAGGAATAAAACATAGTGATATTATGAAAGGAGTACATGCAGAAATCCAGAGTGATGGTAGCAACCTGTGGATAGACCCAAAACCAATAATAGCAGGCAGATAATGGCTTCAGTTAAAAAATACAGATAATGGCTTCTTTACTGTTTGTTTCCCACCCAACATGAAACTCATAGTAGACACCAGAGATTAACCAGATAGTAGATAGATACTATTGATAGCGGCCCCGATATGTACCCCACAACCATTTAAAAACTCAAGTTTGACCTTTAGTTTGGAGCTGACTCGGAGTCTAATCGGTGAACGGGACGATAAAGTAGCATGTAATATTAAGCGATGCATAACGTAAGCAGACACGAAAGAGTGCGACCTCTCTTGCGGGCCCGTGTAGTCCTCGAGGTCATCTGCTTGGTTGATGATGGTAGTGCAGTTTTCATGGCTGCCAGCAGCAGGGAAGAAGATCTGAGGCGGCGAAAGACAGTCTGGAGGCCGGATCCCTGCTGTGCTGGACCCTTCTGTCGTTGGAGCAGCTGAGCTGGGGTGGACGACGGCGCAGCAGGAGCGGGACAAACCACGCAAGGTTTTCTTTGACAACTATCTGTAAGAGAAGCAATTCTGTAAGGGCTCGTTTGAATTGGAGGATTCCAACAATGCAGGGATAGGAAATAGACAGGAATGGGATAGGAATGCACATGCAAAACAGATAATTTAAAACACAGGATTTCTACCAATCTGGGTGTTTGATTCACAACAATTGGAAGATCACGGGATGCAAAGAAGCATGGTGAGATTAAGTCAAACCACAAGAAAATGTACGGTTATAATGCTATTATGCTACTATATCTTAGTCTTGTGCTTCATGAATAGGAATTTGAAAAGGAGGACAAGTGAAAATTAAAATTCCTACGTTTTTTCTTTCAAGGAGACACTAAAGGAACAAATCCGTGTGCTCAGTGGACAATATATATAACATGTAGAGTAAAAAAGAGATGCAACAAGTGTACAACCTCTTTGGCGAAGGCATGTCGATCTCAGCGTGATTGGGTTGGCCGGTGAGGATGCTCTGGCTGACTTGGCTGTCGGAGGAGGGGAAGAAGATCTTAGGCGTCTGGAGATGGAGCCCGAGGTACTGATCCGCTGTGATGGAGGGTTTCGTCGTTGGAGCAGCTCCGGTGAGTTGTACGACGCCGAGGCTGAAGCAGGACAAGAGAGACAACGAATAACGTTAACCTGAGTGGAATTCTAATAGCATCTCCAATACATGACGTAAAATACATAAACACAAAGTGCTAGATGTAAAATACATCAGCCGCTCATCTCTGAACTTAACTGTCGAAACTGAATTTAACTATCGAAACTGAACTTAACTGTCAAAACTGAACTTAACTGTCGAAACTGAATTTTGCTATCGAAACTGAATTTTGCTGTCGAAACTGGACGCACTAGCAAGGTGAGGCTACACGTTGGTCGACTGACTTTTTCATCTCTGGTCAGTCGATTTTGCAGCCGTTGGATACGAAATCAAGGGCATGTGGTTCATCTTCAACCTCCCCCCCCCCCCCCGAGCCGGCCAAACAGCAGCCCCCTGCCGCCCGCGGCCGGCGGTGCGCCGCCCCGCCCACCCCGAAAACACTCCCCACCGCCGGTCCGCCGCCGCCCCGGTCATCCCTCTAGGCCCCCCCGTGCCGAGCTTTTTCTCCGACGATCCCCACGCCACCTCCCCACCAACGCCCCGCCACCGCCGGCGACCACCGCCCCCATCCTGATCCCTAAGATAGATAGTGGGGTATCTCTCCAGCGCGCCCCCCTCCCCGCTGCGGCTGGTTCTTCCTTCACCCCGGCGGCATCGGAGTGAAGTGTAGCTAAATAGGAGTAGCATCGCAAGCAAGAGCAAGAGCGAGAGCAGCAGCACGAGCAAGAGCAATAGCAAGAGCAGACCAGGCAGGGGACCGAGAGCAAGAGTAGAGCAGCAGCGCGAGCGAGAGCTAAAGCGGCAGCAGGTCCTACTGATGTGGACGTCGCCACCGAGGGAGCAACACCGTGGAGGAAGTGGCCGGCGATGCCGCCGTGGATGGAGCCGCGTCGTGTCGGCTCGGGACCGAGCGCCGGCAGCACCGTGAGATCGAATCAAGAAGAAAATGCGGCGATTAGTGTACAACCTCTTTGGTGGCGCTGATTAGGCCGCAACTTCATCTGAGGAAACGGTGATGATGATGCTCTTCCGGTGGTGCAGGTGAAGACGGCGGTGTGGGAATGGAGGTGGCGCGAAAGACAAGGGGAACGTCGGGGCAGCTCCTTGGAGGTGGAGGACGGGGTTGCTGAACCGGCGGGACGATGAGATCGACGACGGATCCGCATCCGGTACGGTGGATGAGGGACATCGAGGTGTTGCTATGGACGACGTCGTCGGGGAAGAGGCTCCGGCTGGGTGGCGGGCGGAGTAGGGTGTGGGGTTTCGTCGCGGGTTTTCGCGGCCTTGGTGTATGAATGGGTGGGCGGATGGGATGGCAGTGGGGAACCATGGCTTAGAGACACGCTTGTCTGAAATGTGGGGTAAGTTACGAAAGTACCCCCACCGATTTGAGGTAGTTCTTTCGGTTCAGGGGTACCACGGGCATTTCGCGTGTCGGGATTTCACAGGAGGTGGGAGTTTTCACGTGCGTTGTAATTTTGGAATAGCAAGGCGTGGGTTGAGATGGAGGGAGTTGTGGGAGCACAACAAGACAAAGATGTATCTTAAATATTTCAGGCTAACAAGGCACGGGTTGAAATTTCCTGACAAGCCTAACGTGTACTGTACCAAATCAATGCGCCCTACAAATGTCATTCAAAACTTTGAATTCATGTTATGTTCAATTAAAATATTTCGCTACGTGTATAATGCATGCAACCTACTACTCAAATGAACGTTTTAGTGCATTCCAAACGTATATACTACCGCTTCAATATGAACTAAATTTGAATTCGTTTCTCTATTTGAATAAGATCTACAGTAATGATTGTTGTGAAGTCAAAGCATTTGAATTCGTTTCTCTGTTTTAATAAGATCTACAATCATCATTATTGTCAAGTTAAACCATCGTTTGTGTATTATCTTCACAGCACACCACATGATTAGTCTCGAGTTACATATGAACTATGTGTACTATATGAACTCGAACTAGATTTTTTAAATCCACTTTATTTTGATTTCAAATCACATTACATTTATAGCTCTAGCTAGATCTTCATAATCTAAAACATGTCTCATATGTATAATGTGTTTATCACATTATGTATGGTGCCCCACCCCCTACACCTACAAGTATTTAGATGTGAGTTGCAAACACCACACATTACCACAAATTCAAATAAAATGTGAGAATGTTTGATATATAGTATTGTTTAGATTGTTCGATATTTAGTTGTAAGCTGTAAATGCCACACATTATCACAAATTCAAATAAAATGTGAGATTGTTTGATGTATAGTATGGTTTAGATTGTTCGGCATTTAGCTGTGAGTTGCAAACGCCATGCATTATCACATTATGGTATAACATGTGCACAACACGTGTATCACCGCTATATTCATGCATGCAATGTTTAAAACACTATGATCTCCTATTCAAATATATGAATCCGCTTTCATATCAAATTATGATCTTTGTTAGTCTCTTACACCCACACAATCCTCTAACCTTTGTAGCTACCACTAACTTTCTCTCGTGCATGCACATGCCCTCCTCGCCCTCCCCCTCCCTCGGCATTCTATCCACCGGGCACATTCATTTTTTTCTTTAGATCATTCTCCCAGAGTCTCCACAACTCCTTTCCGACACACACCGATCGATAAACCTCTCCAGCGATGCCTGCCTACAACATACAAACACACCTTCAATCTCCTCCTTTATGTGTCCTTGCCTCGTGTATCTCATACGGTCAGACACACGTGTAAACTCTTGCCCCTCTTTCCATCGCTCTCACAACCGCACACTCCTCCCCCTATCTAGCTAGTAGTTGGGCCTCTCGCACCACCTCCTAGCTCCATTCTCTTTGTCTATCCATCTCACTGGGCCTTATTTGCCTCTAACAAATGGACGTACACTGACCGATTTCTCGCTATACATATAGCTAGCTAGGTCCTTATAACTCGTTTTTACCCACACGTCAATCGATCTACCTCATTAGTTGTGTCTCTCCCTTCCTCCGACAAACAACAATTGATCTACCGATCTAGTTAGGTTTGCTTACCAAACACATGGTTCCCCTTCATCATCCATGGATGCGTCCCGACAGATCTATCACGCACAGGCACACACAGAAACACATCCCCACTCTTATTGATAACATTGCAGTTCCACCCTCAGTTTGTCTAGTAGGCCTCTCCCACCATCTTCGAGAAGCAACTCCATCACCCATCCAGCACTCTACCCCTCTCCCTCCCTCTCCCTCCCTCTCTCTCTCCTCTCTCTCTCTCCCATCATATTTCCTGTCCTTCAGTTATGTATGGATGTCGACCGATCTCCCTCAAGACATAGCTGGGTCTCTCCTTCTCAACACATATACGAGTCGTTCTACCTCTATAGTTAGGCCTCTGCCTACCCCTCCCACCACCCCCTCCCCCCCCCACACACACACCAATACATCGAGCGCTCTAGTCATGTCTCCCTGCCACACACAAACTTGACGTGTGCCCTCTAACGTTCCAGTAGGCCAGTCACCCTATATCTTTGACTTGTACACACACACAATTTCGATGGCTCTCTTCATCGATCTCGCACCCACCCACTTGATCCTCTCTTCGACTCTATCGATAGCTATGACCCCTCCCTCTCTTCTCGTGGATTGCCCGACCCTCTATGTATGATATGGATAGGCCTCCATTTCACACACATTGCATGCAAAAAAAAATTGAGATGTCATCAACACATATTCCCACAAATAATTCATGAAATCAACCCCCCACCCCACCCCCACCCCCAAACAAAAAAAACTCACGAACGCAGTTTGTATCTCTCACACACACCCACGTAGGTGGGGGACATGCACGAAGAGAAGAGGTGCATGCACGGCGCACGTACTCCCGTCTCTTTCCCAACCACACCCGCACGGGTACACGGTGGAGCTCATTTATGTACGAAAAAGGCAGCCCACGTGGTAATTTGGCACGTGTACTGGTTGTCCACTTGGTGGAGGGAGGATCGTCTACCACGGGTGAACAAACAAATTGCGACTTGACGTGCTATGTTAAAAAAAGAGGCAAACCATGTGGGGCCTACCTTAGAGGCAAGGCTCTATACACTGGAGTACTTTTGATGTGTCACGTCAACTCACAGAACGAGGAGAAGCTTGCTTAGTACGCCGTCTCCCCCGCCCACGGGCGCGGTGGCTCGCAGGATGAGGTGAAGCTTGCTTACTACGCCTTACGCCCGCTCCCTCGCCCATGCGTGCGGTGGCTCGCGGGACGAGGAGAAAAATTTACTACTCCCTCCGTTTACTCTTCGTCCCTACTACCTTGGTTATAGAGATTATATCATATTGTTTGGAATATATATGTCCTTTAGTAGATTTCAATATGAACTACTAGTACATACTCCAAACACTGATGTATATAGACGTATTTTAGAGTGTAGATTCACTCATTTTGCTCCGTATGTAGCACTCTCCCTCGCCCCTCGACCCTCGCCCACGTGGTGGACGTGCAGCAATTCATTCGGTCTCATATAGCCAGAACGATATATACTGCACTACCATTATTGCTCGACTTCCCGAAGAGGCGAAGAGCCAATCTCAAGGTTAATATTTTGGAGATGCCAAGCGCGAGGTTATAGGAGAACGGGTAGTAGGTGCCACGTCATTTATAAATAAAGTTTTTTTTCTTCAGTGGCACGTACGCAATATGATAGGTTCATATGGAGAGAAAAGGAAACTGCTCCACTATATACATAGTCAGGACAGGCCAGCCTACACGGTTGCTTGCTGGGGTTTCTCTCTTCACACTCTCTCGCACAAAACGACTATGGCCACATCTCTAACATCCCGGCAGATCACGTCCGCTTGGGGAAGGGGTGGATGCTTAGTGTAGATGTGGTGGCCATCGCCGACGGCGAAAACCCACTGTCAGCACGTCCCGATCAGGGGTCCCCGCCGTTCTCTCTCACAAAGCCGGTGAGGTTGCCTTCGTCCCTTGCTCACTACCGCGACGTGGGCAGTTGCCGCCTCCCGCCTCCCGCCGCCCTCCTCAAGGTTGAGCTACGTCCCTCGGGTACAACTCCCTTTACAACCAGCTTGCACCACTGCTCCAGCTGCCCACATCACTCCCTGTGGATATTTCTCTACTTCTTTGCCCCGCACATACCTCTATTGGCTTCTACGTACTGTATTTGTGATGAGTTTATGTCTCATCAACTAGTCCAAGTAATCTTATTCTAATCACGCTTGTTCAATTTCTTTGCCATAGGGATGCTCATCTCGATTTTGGTGAAACTGCACAAAATGATCCGATGGTCAAAAGGTTGCAAACTTCATTTATTAGGAAGCTCGAACGTTGCCAGCAAATTGAAGCCTGGTCAGGGTTCACGGTTCAAGGGCTAGGGACTGCATGGATCATTTTTTTCTTTAGCTGCCTCTGTTCCAAAATAAGTGTCAACTTTAGTAGTAGTACAACTTTGTACTAAAGTTTGCACAAAGTTGAGAAACTTATTTTGGAACGGAGGGAGTACATATTTGCTATGATCTGTCAATCATTGAGATGCAATAGCATGCATGTTAGTCTCTTTTGTATTTGATGAAATGTTGCAACGGGCAACCTTGGATGCAAGATACATGTAACAGAAGCTGGAAGCTTCATAGCATTGTACAAATTTATCTCGCTGATAAATTACAGTACGTACTATACTAGTACTTCCTCCATTCCTAAATATAAGTCTTTGTAGAGATTTCACCATGAACCACATGCGGATGTATATAGATGCATTTTAAGTGTAGATTCATTCATTTTGTTCCGTATGTACTGGAATCTCTACAAAGACTTATATCTACTAGTAATAGCTAGCCCCCACTACTAGGAATTCTCTATCCTCTCCTTGAGCCACGTCATCAAAATTGATGTAGTCGTTAGATGAAGTAAATCAGTCCATAATAGTCGTCTGATCTTGACGTTGAGAGGCTCCGCACTAAGCCACATGAAAGCATGCAGAAATACCATGCCACATGCATGTGAGTGGGTTTTAAATCACATCAACATGTCTGCATGCAAGCATGCACCGGTAGCATGCATGTAAGTGAGCTTTTAAGTCCCATTAACATGTCAAAAAGAAAAATATAATCCCATTATGCAGTAGGAGTTGGCTGATCTTTTTTCCTTACGTGGGATGATCTAAATGATGATGGGAGTTTATTTAGTTTGGCTACCACATTTGTCATGCGGTTGTAGAGTTTTTTTTTGTTCTATGAAATCGATAATTTTGCACAGAGAGATATACCGCTATTCTGCGCCAACGCGCGGGGACTCATCTAGTAATATTTAGGAACGGAGGGAGTACTATGTAAAGAGTTAGGTGTCGCACGGTGATAGTGTGAGGTGGGCCATGTAATCACTGAGCCTGCGTGTTTTCACTGCTCTTGCACGCCTCCGCTGTAAGAATGGAGAAAATTGTAATCTAGTAGTAGTATACCTCCTTTCGTCGAAAGCATGGGACATCCAGCAGTCCTACCACCTCAGTAATAAAGACCAATGAGCCATCAAATCACATAGACCCAGCAGTAAGTTGGACGGACGAAGCAACCATCACTCTTGCGCCAGTGAGAGGTCGCGTCCGCTCTGCCCGGGCATGAATGCGGCACCGATTCTTTGGAGTGGCGCTGACCGTTTCGGGCGGGAAGCGTGCGCGGGCGATGGAGGGGCTTTGAGTGGGCCAGGCTGGTCAGGAGCGGGCGTGGCAGCTGTCTGCATGTCCCTACCGGACACGCCCGGAAACGAGAGGATGCACCAACTCTCGCTGCTAAAATCGTACACTACACAACATCTCTCTGTAGGAGTAGGTCGATTTGTCGCTCTCTCTAACACACACACACGCACCTTGGTCCCGTTGCACCTTCTAACGTGACTTATTACACCTAGACGGAGGGAGTAGTAAGTATACGAGATACGGTGGCACACTGACTTAAGTCAAATACAAGTGCCCAAAATTTGTGTGCATGTTATAATAAGGATTCACTTAAAATAGTATGTGAGCGAACAGAGGGATCAATTGGACAGTGTTCCCGAGCAGTAGCGAGATGTGTGAGGTAAGATACACCGCTGGCACTTTTATTTTTTCTTATTAATTTGTTTGTTTCACCCTCTGACTGGTGGGACCCAATGCACTACATGGAGAGAGGTAAGGTGACTAAGGCTGCATTATTTCTGCACCACTGTGGATAGTCTTACCACCAAAGCCACACGACACGATTATGATTGAAATCCCAATGACTCCCACACACAAAAAAAACACGGCATGCTTGTCACACGAATGCAGGAATGTATAAAAGGTTATTTCCCTCTCGTTGAACATAACGGGAGGGTTGTGTAGCTGGTTAGCCTGTTCGCTCATCAAACTTGAGGTCTCAGGTTCGATAACTACACTTGAGCATAATTTGTGCCAGGAGGATTCTTTGACTGGTCAAAATGTTTTCTAGGGTTTGCACACTTCACACTCTCCCTCCAGTATATATATACACGCTGGAGCCTCAGCGCTTGTAGTTGCTCTCTTCACACTATCTCGCCCTCTCCCGCTGGAGCCTCAGCGCTTGTAGTTGCTCTCTTCACACTATCTCGCCCTCTCCAGATCTAAAGTTGCTCTGGATACGTCCACATTTATAGCTGTTCACTTTCCACCCAGCGGCGGCGCGGGAGGGCGTCCGACCCCTTCTTCTTTGCCGTCGTCCCGTCGCCCACCGAACCACGCCCCAAGAACCTTAAGGTACAATTTACTTACTCCACATGCATTGCTCTAGCTGCATGTATACCATGAATCTAGGACGTGGTTCAAAGAGGAAAGGAGTGGGGGAAAGTAGTGGGAAAAGTTGTATATAGCATGAATCTAGGACGTGGTTCGAAGAGGAAATGAAGGGGGAAAGTTGTATAGCATTAATCTAGGACGTGGTTCAAAGAGGAAAGGAATGGGGGAAAGTTGTGGGGAAAGTTGTATCGCATAAATCTAGGACGTGGTTCAAAGAGGAAAGGAAGGGGCGAAAGTACTTTTTCAAAAAGGAAAGGAAGGGACATGGCTGTAGAGTTTGAGCAGGACTAGATTTGTTGCGCTCACATAGGGAAAGGCGTCTAAAGATAACAAAACTGGGACCAACACAAATATGCTCCTTGGTTGTTTGTTCTTTGTTGCAACAGACTATGCATGACCACAGTACATCGGTAGATGCACATGGTGCGGGTGCGTCCACTGTCCCGTGCAACTCATTAGCTGTTGTTAATCTAAGGCCCTGTTTGGTTAAAAACTCCCTAGTCCCTACCTGCTGGGTTCCAGGGACAAAACATGGACTAGAGGTTATTAAATTACATGCTAAAAGACCATGTTACCCCTAGTAATGAACTAATAGAGACAAGGTGCGGTGCGTGGCAGGGGCAAATGTTGGAAAAAGACCCAAAAAGACTCCCTCGGGGTCTTCTTTCTTTAGTCCCAAATGCCCACTTTTAGTCCCTAAAAGTCCCTCCTCTTTGGTTTAGATGGGACTGACACGGAGTTTTTTTAGTCCCTACACCAAAATGTCCCTGTAAACAAACACCCTCTAATAATGCCGCTGGAAAATTGATGCAATGCCACAGTTAAAAGCAAATTACATGTTTAACAAATTTTATTGTTAATACTCTATGTTAATATTAATCAATGCCACCGTTTGAGAAATGCTACTGTCTTGCTTTCTTTCCCATTTAGATAAGGTAGATGCTTCTTTTTGTTGGCTTCTGTGTCATCCACCGTTATTGACCACTAATTGTTTCCTTTACACCTTTGTGTAAACAGGGTTATCTGCTTCACCTCGTTGCCATTGTGACCTTTTGTTGCACTGCACAAAACACTTTTGTTTTAAGAGTGTTTTGTGCAGTTCAACCAAAATGTCACACCGACAACATTGCTTGATTGCTTGATCTTAGTGGAACTGCACAAGAGGAGATCTTACTTCCTATCCGTTAAGGCGAATTTGGTTCAGATCTTCTTCTTGTGAGTTGTTTGAATTCCGCATCATGAGTGGTCAGTACTAGCCTTCTTTCACATGATTCTGCAGTGTGCATTCATATGTTGTGCTACTTGTACGATAATGTTGCTTGATTTTAGTGAACTGCACAAATGGAGACAAGACTTCCAATCTGTATGTGCACCGTAATATCCCATTGAGGTAAGATAAGGATATTTCACAACTGCTGGACTGTATTTTGCCACTTTCATCAGAAAATTAAGTTTAGTACTATACTTGTCCTCCCTAATTGACATGCCAAATCTTACATTGAAGGCAAAGCTTGTTTGTTATTGAACCAAGTGATGAAGGGGAAGAACAAGGGGAAGAAAAACAAAAATCAACTCCCGGTGCTGTAATGAAGCACTGGAACTGTGATGACACAAGTAATGATATAGTTTTGCATCTTAATTTATTGCTATGGCTGGAACGAGCAATTGTTTTGCCACTGATTTAATGCCACTCTTAATGTAATATGTAATTATCTCTACTTGTGCAAACAGGGATCTTCTTTGAAGATACCATATATTTTAGCGGAGCTGCACAAGAAGATGTTGGAAACATTAAACTAATCGAGGAGTATATAGTAAGCATGGCCACCACCATAGATAGCAACAGATGGTTCCGGAGAATTGCTTCATCTGTATGCTCTACACAATAAGCCTCCTGACAAAGGTTGGTACTCGCACACTGATTTCATCCATATGATTGATCTTTGTCATATCTATTGGTGTTGTGCTACTGTTTAGATACTGTCATGAAAAAGTGGTATTGTCCTTGAGAAGTGCTTCATCTGTGTTGTTTTAAATATTTCCTTTCCTTTTTTCGAGCAAACAGTGATGCTAGCATTTAGTAGTCCTCTTGTCTTTGCACAATAGGATATCTTCCTCTGAAGAAGAATATGGAGTACATGAAGTGACTAGTTCCGATTATGCCAGGATGAAGAAGCTCAGAAGGATATGGAGTACCAAACTAACTTCAGCTCAGAAGGACTGACAAAATCTCCATTTTTTGCTGTGATGCGCGAGTACAATGTTGTTCTAGGATTCTTTCTGGTGAGTTCCATTTTTCTAAAAGTGTGATCTACATGGACCATGTATGTGCCTGTTGAAACTGTCAATTCATAGTACAGTTTGCTCTATACTAATCACTTTTTTGTATTTGTGCAAACAGGGGTGCTCGGCTTGATTTCAATGGGAACTGCACAAAATGTTCATGAATACACCGAATCATTCATTTCCACCACAAGAAAGGAGGTGCCGATAAGTTCAAGGCGTTGCAACATATAAGGGCTAAATCATACAAGCTACGCACGAATTTGGTTGATTTTGGTGGAACTACACAAAAAGAACAGCTGGTTTATTTAGCACGAGGTGCCATGTCAATGTCCAAACTGATGGCAAACCCTGCCCATTCCACAATCGTAGGCATTTGATATTTTGGAATGGGACAACCTTGTCAAATTTTGCTCATTGATTTTAGCAAGACATGTGTTTGATATTTTCGAATGGGACGCCCTTTGCTGTCAGCAGCGTCGATCAATTTTTTCTTTATTCTTTAGTTGTGAAGTAAATATTGCCTTTGACATGTGAGTCGCTGAGATGCATAATCATCGATTGTTTTGAATGTTCTCTATGAATTGCCAGGCCTGTGTGTTTGATTGCAATGTACAGAAACGCTAAAAAGTTGCTCAAACTCTTTGTACTCCTTCTGTTCCTTTTTACTTCGCACATTGTGAAAGTGCATACTTTTTTGTATAAGATTGGTCAAAGTAGAGATACTTTGACTGCAGACAAAACTTGTATGCAGACTAGAAAGGACCGGAGGGAGTACATGTGAAACTGCTGCAAACGAGGTGATCACCCTGGGAATAATGCTAGTACGTATTGTTTTGCATGTTCATCCAATGCCAGTGATACAGGAATTCAAACTAATCAAAATAAATTCATTCATACACGGTCGGATTTCATATAAACATGCCAGATTTCATTACATTTCATACATTCTTCAACTAAAAAGGGGTGCGCTGGAGGTATAATTAATTAACCGAAGCTACCCACCTGTGTCCCGCTGAGCCGAACAGAAGCTTCAGTGACTTAACTGTAGGTGCAGTTGCGTAACTGACATGTGGCATGTTGGGCCCACGTGTCAGTCAGCCAACTGCACCAGCAGTTAAGTAGAAGCAGCGTTATTCTCCAGCAGAACTCCCCGACTCCGTGTCACCGCCAAGAAGCTAACCGTCCGTCAATGGTCAACCCGCCTAGCTTGGCTTCAACAGGAGGGTAGCAGCGGTGGCCTTACTTGGACCCAAGCAGCAGCGACCTACCGTGTTCTACTCTTCCTCATTTTCTGTGTGGTGTGGCCTCGTTGGCACCGGGGCAGGGCCTCAGCGGAGCCGGCGATGTCCTCTATCTCATTGCCGACGGACGGTGCCTCAGCGGAGCGGTGGAAATCCTCCCCCGCGTTGCCGGCAGGGTGGGGCCTCGGCTGAGCCGGCGATGTCCTCTGCCTCGTTGTTGGCGGGGCGGGGCCTCGGCGGAGCCGGCAGTGTCCTCTCCCTCATTGTTGGTGTCGCGGGGCCTCAGCGGAGTAGGGCGTCGTCGACGCCAGCGGAGCGAGGACTCGTCAGAGCCGGCATTGTCCTTTGCCTCGTCCTCGATCTCGCCAAACAGCGCCTCGCCCGCTTCATCGCCATCTTTGCTAGCCTCTTTGTAGGCGGCCGCAGCCTCTTGCACCCGCATGCGGTACCGCCAGCGCTCGAGGCGGCCCTTGCGGGCGGAGCGGTACGAGTTGAGCAACGCCTCCTGCTCCGCCCGCTCCGCGACGATCTGTTCCTCTGCCTGCACGTGCTCCTGGAGGAGATGGTGGTTGTAGGCGGCGTCGGCCTGTGCCTCCTGGAACTGCTCCTGACGCATCTGCCTCACACTGTCCATATATTGGACACGGGCCTCGCCAATGGTCATGATGCAATGCACCGGCGAGGATGGCGCGGAGGAGGGGGTTGGCACCGGATCATCGACTACCATGTTCTCCATTGGGACGTCATCGTCCTCCGGCTGCCTGCCGGCCAGCCGGTCGGCAGCAATGGCTGCCATCTCCTTGTGGTCCGTCGTTCGCCCGTCCCGAAGAGCGCTGGAGCGCGAGGAAGCCATGGTGGGCAGTAGTGGTGTGGACAGGAGAAAGGGAACGGATGCGGATGACTGCGGCTATGGCCGACGCAGCAGTTTATATAGCAATGATGGGCGGGCGGAGGGACGGACATGTGGCGCCGGAGTAGCCGCCTCGGCAACCGCGTATCATTAATGTGGGCGGCAGATGGACGGACGGACGGCACTTGTGTTGTTTGAAGGCGGAGCAATCGCCTGCACCGGGAAGCGGGGCGGGCGGCACTGACTGTTTCGGGCGGGAAGCGCGCGTGGGCGAGGAGATGACTTTACTTGGAGAGGATGACAATGGGGACCCACTAGGTCCATAGCCTCATGTATGCAAGTGCCTCCTTATTATATGTGTGTGTGTGTGTGTGTGTGTATAAAACTATACTCCCTCCGTCTAGGTGAATAAGTCGTATTAGAAGGTGCATCACGACCTAGGTGCAAGCAAATTGGTGGAAAAGAAGAATATTTCTCTCTTCTAAACACAACATTTAATCACAGCAGTTAAGAGGATGCCTTATTAGCTACCCACGCAGGCCATCGTAATTCATAGCATGCAAAGCGCTTTTATTTCTTGCCTAATAACCGCATGGACGTGCTGCATGCATTGGTCCTTGCCCGAGCAAAAAAAAGGGAGGAAAGGGGTTTCCACGGGAGATGAGGCAGAGGTGGAAGCGCTCGCTGGAGTTATTTATTTTGCTTGCCCATGGTTTCCAGACATCACGGTCCCACACCATTGTCAACCTATGTAGTACTAGTCAATAAACGAGAGAATTGCACAAGAAGCGGCCGACAGCTGGGACCAACCAGCTCGAGCTGTATTTGTGTTTTTGAGGTGTGAGCACTGCAGAGTTTTTCGATGTTTAGCCCAGATATTAATTTTTCTCCTCTGAACAACAATGAAAACATCGCTGCAGGTATTAACTGGGCAGGTTGTGGCTCGTCTAGCCCAGGCCAGATATCCAGCCCAGATATTAATTTTTTCAAGCTGAAAATGGCTAGCCGAGCTATACTTTTTTTAGGAATACCCAGGCAAGGTCAAGTTGCTATTCTCTGCCCCGCTGGGATGCAAATCTTTCCTAGGAGGGATGCATTAGGCTTAACAAGAAAATGGGCTTTAAGAAATAATAAATGGGATGTAATTATAAAAGCTGGGCAGTAACTATAAAAAAATTCACCAAACACGTGATTACTTTATAAAATATTATTTTTGGATATTGAAAATTTTAATTTCATTAATTGTTGCGAGCGCAATGTTTCGTTGGATTTTTATGTAATATAAATTTATATTGAAATTGTATTTAATCTGACTAGAAATTTCGGGATAAAAATATTTCGGATCCCATCAAAATGTGGGAAATTTTATTGAATTATGTTTTGAACGTTTGGTTGAAATGGGTTGTACTTTTAACAAATTGTAAATGGGATGTAGTAAATTCCATTATAATTCAAAAATGGGCTACACATTCTTACAAATCTCAAATGGGCCATAAGTTCTCTGCCACACACTTCTGGCCTTACTAAGTTGACGCGTCCCCTAAAAAACAGAGTTGACGCGTATGCAAGGCTTTGTCAACTTATAGTCAACACACGGTTCTAGCAGTAGTGGCCGTTGGATGTCCATCCAACGGATGCCGTGCTTCTTCTTCAATCTCGGATATTCTAGCTTCACCCGCCCAAAAAATGATTCCTCCCCCTGACATCTGGGGCGCACCGTTTCGGAAGCTGACCTGTGGGCCTACTAAGTTGACGTACCAAGGGCTTTGTCAACTTAGTCAATATAAACGATTCTAGCTGCAGTGACCGTACGATGTCTATCCAACGGCCGTAGTGCTTCTTCAACCTCTGGTCTTCTTGCTCCAGCCGCCCAAAGCAGCGCCGGTCGTGCTGCCTGCTCCTACCTCCCGTGGCCAGCTGTGCTGCCACGGAGGCCTCACCGTCCCCTACTATTCCCACCGCTGGCCAGGTTCTGCGGCGACGGCAGCCTCACACCGCAGCCGAACGAGTGAACCCTCATACTCCTCTCCACGTGGGCATCCACTGTCGCGTCTTCACCTGCTCCGCGTCGTCCCCTTCCTAGGCCTCGCCGTCGTCCACCGCCCTGGTGCTCTCCGCGTGACGTGGTCAACGTGGTCAAGGAACGACTTCCATCGGACGTGGACTGTACATGGAGAGGCTGACAGCTGGGTCCACGGCGGCAGCAAGGAAGTGCCTCCTTATTACGCGGAAAATAATGATTACTCCACCTGACAGCAGGGACCCACCAAACGGGCCACCAGTATTTTGCGAAAAAAATCATTTCCCCCTGACTGCTGGGACTCACCGGACGGGCCACCGTATTTCGCGAAAAAACGTTCCCCCCGCTGTCAGCTCGGACCCATCGGAAGTGCCTCCTTATTACGCACAAAAAATGAATACTCCCCCGGCTAGCTGGGACCCACCTTGATGGGAGGCTGACTTGTGGGCCTACTAAGTTGACAGGGAGGAAGGGCTTTGTCAACTTAGTCAATATGAACGATTCTAGCTCCAGTGACCGTACAATGTCCATCCAACGACCGTAGTGCTTCTTCAACCTCTGGTCTTCTTGCTCCAGCCGCCCAAAGCAGCGCCGGTCGTGCCGCATGCTCCTGCCTCCCATGGCCGGCTGTGCTGCCGCAGAGGCCTCACCGCCCCCTACTATTCCCACCGCTGGCCAGGCCCTGCGGCGACAGCAGCCTCACACCGCAGCCGAACCAGTGAACCCTCGTAGTCCTCTCCGTGCGGGCTTCCATTGCCGCGTCGTCCCCTTCCTAGGCCTCGCCGTCGTCCACCGCTGTGGTGCTCTCCACGCGACATGGTCAACGTGGTCAAGAAACGACTTCCATGGGAAGAGTACTGTACGTGGAGAGGCTGACAGCTGGGTCCACGTCCACAGCCCAGTTTTTTGTGATTTGCCAAGTAAGTCGCTTTGTCAGGCCTGTTGGGCTGAAAATCTTTCAAGACGAGGAGAGCTTTCATTCGGCTGGCCGAGAAAATGGACCATCAGTAATAAGAAATGGGTTGTACATTTTTAAAACACATCAAACCGGCAATTAGTTTCAAATATCTTTTTTTCATTTCAAGATTTTAAATTACATTAATTTTTATGCGTGGAGAATTTGTTGGATTTTATATTGATATACATTTATTTTTAAAATCAGTTTGAATGAGAGTCGAAATTTCGGGATTAAAAACAGTTCGGACCGCACTGAAATATGCAAAATTTTGTATAATTTTCTAACCGTTGCCACAATATGGGTTGTAATGCTAACAAAAAGAATATGGGCTCCAAAAAAACCTTAAGAATTAGCAAATGGGCTGTAAATTATTAGAAATAATGGCAGATGGGTTGTATGCTGTTTTCCACAGATTTGAGGCTTTCCTAAGAAAAGGTTGACGCACAAGCACTAACTGTTGGATGTCCATCCAACGGTCGCCGTGCTTCTTCAATCTCTGCTCTTCCTGCTCCAGCCGCTCAAACAAGCGCCGGCGGGACTGCCTGCTCCCTCCTCCTCGCAGCCGGCTGTGCTGCCGCGCAGGCCTCACCGCCCGACCGTACTCCCATCGCTGGCCTAGCCATCCCTCTACTCATCCACACCTGCTGTTATTCTCCGGCGACGGCAGACGAACCGGTAAACCCTCGTACAGTCGTACTCCCCTCCGCGTGGGAAACAACTGCCGAGTCTTCCCTTCCTCCGTGTCGTCCCCTTCCTAGGCCTCGCCGTCGTCCACCGCCCTGGTGCTCTCGGCGCGACATGGTCAACGTGGTCAAGGAACGACTTCCATCGGACGTGGACTGTACGTGGAGAGGCTGACAGCTGGGTCCACGGCCGCAGCAAGGAAGTGCCTCCTTATTACGCGGAAAATAATGATTCCTCCACCTGACAGCTGGGACCCACCGGACGGGCCACTGTATTTTGCGAAAAAAAATGTTTCCCCCTGACTGCTGGGACCCACCAGCTACATCTTCGCACGCAAGGAAGTGCGTCTGGGCAAAAAAAAATGATTCGCCCCCTGACTGCTGGGACCCACCAGCTACATCTTTGCAGGCAAGGAAGTGCCTGACAGTCGGGACCCACCTGGTCGAAGCGTACATAGCGTTGTCATTCTGGTCGCGAACATGTACGTACATACTGGTCGATGTAGAGTCGCGCACGTGTCGTAGTACAGGTGCGCACGTGTCATAGTAGAGGCGCGCACGTAGCATGTACACGTACGTACAGCGGCCAGGGTGCAAGAAAGAAAATACGGCCACGTATGTGTACATACGGGCGGGGTCTCAAACGCCTACTCGCGCATACGTACGGCCAGGGCTCGTGTACATGGCTGGGTCGGAATGCAGAAACAGCGTCGTCATCATGTTCATGGGGAGGCAACGAAATGCGTCGTGATCATGGGGAGGCAACGGAATGCGTCGTGTTCATGGGGAGGCAACGAAACACGTGGGATCCAACTGGCTGGGTCGGAACGGAATGCGTGGTCGTGTTCATCGGGAGGGCTTGGATGGAACAGGCGATGGAAACGAGGCCTGGTGTACCGCAAAACGGAGGAAACGGCCTTGTGTTCGACCGGCCATGTTCGAAACGGGATCCTGTTCATCGGGAGGGGTCTGGTGTACCGCAAAACGGAGGAAACGGACCTCCTACGGTCAAAACGGGGGTCCTGTTGATCGGGAGGGGTGTGGTGTACCGCAAAACGGACGAAACGAACTTGTGTTGGAGCGCTACGGTCGAAACGGGGGTCTTGTTCATCGGGAGGGGTGTGGCGTACCGCAAAACAGGACTCCATGGGATACTGTTCATCTCCACCGTCGACCCCCTCCAGCCTCCATGAGCTACTGTTCATCCACCGTCGACCTCCTCCAGCCTCCACCTGCGACTGTTCATCCATGGCCTCCTGTTCATCCAGCCTCCACCGCGTGCTACTCCACCGGCTACTGTTCAACCAACCCTCTCCATGGGCTCCTGTTCAACCACCCCTCCACGGGCTACTGTTCATCCTGCCCTCCACCGTCTACTGTTCATCCTGCCCTCCATGGGGTGGTCCTGTTCATCCAGCCCTCCACGGGGTCCTGTTCATCCAGCCCCAACCGACTCGATCGATCGGGGTCCTGTTCATCCAGAGGCAACACCACGGGGTCCTGTTCATCCAACCCCCCACCGGGAACTGTTCATCCAAACCCCCTCAACAACGCTCACTATTCATCAAGGGAAGGAGGCAGAAGTGTTCGATCGGCTTCAGTTAGCAGCAGTAGCAAAGGAATCGCTCGATCGGGTTCAGTTAACAGCCATCGATCGCTCGGGTTTAGTAACGCGTAGCCTGCAGTGCAATCGCTCGGGTTCAATTAGAGCCCAACGCCTCGCTCGGGTTCAGTTAGAGCCAACGCCTCACACACACGCGTGTACGTGTACGAGAGAAGCGCGCATCGCTAGGCCCCCGACCTCCCACCGTAACCGGGAACTCCCCGAAATTTTCCTCCCCTCGCTTCTACCACGGTTTTTTCCGTCATGGACGGTCCAAAGAATGTCATGCAGCTGCGTCTCCGGCCCGCCCAGGACGAAAAGCCCATTTTCTGTCATGATTTTTTGTCATAGAAGTAGGAGCCCACCACATCTATGATGATACCGGGTTTTGTCACAATTATCGTCATAGAAGTGTCATATGTATGACAGAAAAAAAATTCGTTCGGCCCAAAATGTCACGGATGTGTCTTTTCTTTGTAGTGTTGATTTGATGCCAAATTTGTTTTACTATTTTTATAGGTGTTGTCTGACGATGTGGACATCGAGGATGAAATGACTAGAGGAGGTACAAGAGGCAAATCCCGAGGGAGCTTTATGCGGGAATGCATAACAGGCGTATTAGGACTTGGAACGGCGGCTATCAATGCCCATTTTGCAACCACAAGCTTCATGACGCGTATCTAAGTGTTCTAGCGCATGCAAGAGGACGGGCCGTTGGCTCCTTCAAGCAAAAGTATTCTTGTAGGGTGGCGCACGGCGCGTACGCCGAGTACCTGAAGAAGCTTCAGGATCGTGCCGGCATGTGAGATGAGATGTGGGATGGATCGAACTATGTACGCTTGAGTATGCTTAATGATGGTTGAACTATGTACTTATGGTTGAACTATGCTTATGTACGTGTACGCTTATTGTCTATGTCTGAGTATGTTTAATCTATGTTTACTTATGTCTAACCGTGGGATATGGATGCAACCAGTTCGGTTGATGGAATCTACCTCTGTCTTGGTTTATTGGTCCCCTTTGTAATTTGTGTTAAATTTTGACCAAAGGTTTAACTGACAAAATGTTAGTGCAGGTCAGCAAAAATTATATTGTTGGATGGGTATTTGAGCATAGTGTTCAATGATATAATTTTTGGTGACATGCATAAACATTTCTCAGTTAAATATTTGGTCAAAATTACAAAGGGGGGCCAATAAACAGGACAGAGGTAGTACGTCAATCACACACGGTTCCCAAAATTGGAACCGTGTGCAATGACTTTCATTTTGCGTGTTGCGTCAATCACACGTGATTCGCTCTAGCAAACCGTCACCTCCAAAATTCTTTGTGGGACAGAAAACCCTCACCACCCAATTCAAAAAAGAAAAAAGAAAACCCTCACCATCCCCACGTCACAAAAACCCTCACCCCGCTCGCCACCCCCTCCAACCCCCATTCACACCTGCACAAGATCCTCCGCGTCTATGCCATGGCACCGCCTATCGCGGTGGTAAACACTTAGATCGACGCCTACCGTCGCTGCCAGGCTGCCGGCAAAGCCCACCGCATTTCGCCACTTCCGCTTGCCGTCACCTATCGCGGTCGACCCGGCTCCGCTCGGTTGGGAATCTGCCGTACTGAGGGTTCTTTCTCACGGACGACAAGGTATCTAATTTAATGAGATATTATCTCATCTCTTATCCCAGTTCATCTGCCTCCTTTAATCACCCGGCGGAAATCGTCGTGAATTCATTTTTATTCAAGCTGTTTTGAGGGTTTTCTTTCATTCATAGAATGTACAGTGCGCCGACACATCAGGACTTTGCGACCTCTGCCAAAGATTCCATCTCACCGTACCAGATAACTTGAGGATGCGCGCGGTCTGTTCAATCTCACCCTAAATCGGTTGGCGTGGCCTACTTTCCTGAACATATTCTAAATATTGCTACATTTGGATAAAAGGTGCCACGTGCACCATATACGTCAAAGGGGGTTTTTCCCCTCTTCTTTCTATATTAGGCAAATTAATGATGTATTGTTCTTTCGATTACTCTCATATTTCCATGATATCATGTTTACTCTATATGTTTAATTATAGATTTTTGTCCTTCGATTTCAACTTCTGTACAGTTCTTTCAATTTGGGCCCATATTTGCATGTTACTATATTTTCTTTAACAATTCTACCATTTTCTGCAGCGCATCCCTTGCTACGCAACAGATTATGTAGTGCACAATCTTTCCCTTTACATAGATCAAGACTGCACGGATGTCATACTACACACAAACCATGGATTTACAATCGTTGCTACTGTAAGACTTGATGAACATGGTGACTCCTATTTTTGCACTGGCTTTTGGAAAGAAATTTCTAAGTTTTATGTACTGAAAGCTGGCACTAAAATTGCACTGCACATAAAGTTGCCTGGTCATGAGATATATGCTAACTTCCCCGACAAAATCATCTGTCCAGACTTTGTTTGAAGTAAGTTTTCTTTTCAACTGTCTGCATGTTGACTTACCCAGCAATGTCAAATGAATTGTGTAGTTTAAGCAACCAACTGTTATTCCCTTTTCTTACTATATTCCTACCTAATAACTTCTAGTTACCAATACACTTTTCTATTGCCCCGTTTTAACTAAATATTCCCTGTACTCCCATTTCTACCAGAAAGCACGGCTGACAAGGAGACTCCGGAGGTGAAGAATGGGGTTGCCAACAAGCGGAGGCGGGGTGAGCTAGAACCGCAAGCGACTCCAGCAGGCCTAGACTTCATCAGCAGCCTCCCTGATGATATGTTGACAATCATCATCTTCCTCCTCCCAATCAAATATGGGGCACGAACAACTGTCCTTTCCCGACGGTGGCGCCCCCTATGGAAGTCCGGCCCTCTCGACCTCATCGACACGCATGAGCTCTGCCATGGCTATTGCAAAAGCTTGGATGCATTCTCCAAGATCCTCGGCAGTCACCTTGGCCCAACCAGAGGCCCTAGAATGTGCAAGTTCCGTTCCAACGGCAAGGACTGAGCCAAGCTTGACAACTGGTTCCGATCCCCTGCCCTAGATCAGCTCGAGGAGCTCACTTTTGATGATGGGCATATGCAGTCGCTGCCAACGTCCACACTCCGCCTTGCGCCCATGTTGTGTGTCGCCAAGTTCAGGAACTGCCATCCCCCCTTAATGACGCGCCCGCTCTTATTCTACACCGACTGAAGCACCTCGAGCTCGTCCCTGTCTGCCTCTCAAACAGTGACATGGAGCGCCTGCTCCGTGGCTGTACTGCACTCGAGTACCTTCATCTTCAGGCGATCAATGGGTTGAGTACCTTCCACATCACCTCCATCACTCTCTGGACTATTTATGTGTGTTGCTGGTGCGGTAGGAAGACATCACAAGATGTGTACCACGGTATGGTCATTGGGGACACACCTGCACTTAAGAGATTACTTGTAGTTGATCAAGAAGGTCCAACAAGAATCATTGTCATTTCTGCGCCGAAATTGACAGTGGTGGGCTACTTGTCTGACAAATAATCCAAACTTGTTATTGGATCCACACCTGTTCAGGTACAAAAGCTGCCTTCTACCTCTCCTTCTACAAATTAACATTATTTCTAATTTTGAAGATGTTTGTTCGCCTGTCATTCAGAAAATGATTCCGACAAGCTTGACCCTGAAACTGCGCACAGTGAAGGTCTTGGCACTAGAATCTATCGGCCCCAACCTGGAGCAAGTTGTTAGTTTTCTGAGATGCTTTCCGTGCCTGTAGAAGCTATATATCGAGGTGATGTTCCTTTCCTGTTAAATGTTAACCATAAGAGAGTTCAATTTGTGACGCCTTTTTCCAAGTTAACAATGACAATGTACTACGATTTCTGAAGGATTCTTTTGGAGGATTTCAGTACATACATGTTCCACCGCCCCCCCCCATATGGTTACAATCAATAAGCATTTCTCCTTTGGATTCATCTGTACTAGTTTTCTTAGGGAACTTTTCATCCACTCCAACCTCTTGTGAAGAAGGCTACATTTTTCTATAATGTAATCAAATGCCCATGTTAATCATGTCAGATCGAAGATGGCATGTTAGTGCATTTTACAAATCCTGCAAACCAAGTAGGCCTATAGTAATGTTCAAAACTGCATGTACGCACTAACACATTTTCTTCTTTTGCAGATAAGATTAGGCCCAGTGGTGGATAATGTGATACAATATAACAATCATGTCGAATGCCTAGATCTGCATCTCTCAGAAATTACTTTGAACTCCTACCGAGGGACCTTACCGGAGATTATATTCGCCAGGTTCTTTGTTCTCAGAGCAAGGGTGTTGAAGGAAATGAGGTTTGCCCTACATTTATTTCGCAGAAATGAATGGTTTGTTGATCAGCACCGGCGCCTGCGGCAGAATGGAATAGGCTCCAAAAATGTTGAATTTCATTTTGGAACTTCAGATGACAGAGTAATCAGAAGTCATCGTGTCAACCCCATACATGACTTCTCAGTGGCTGACCCCTTTGTAAAAATTGTGAGGTTTCAAAACCAGACTTAGAAGTGGTAATATTAGTTTGGACATCTATGATATCCATGTTCAGCGGATCAGCGCGAGCGTTTGGAGCTAATGAGCTGAATTTCATTTCTAATATCAGTTTGAACCTTGTAATCTTCGAATTTGAGCCATATAACTCTGGAATTTGAACCTTGTAATATTTCGAGCTTTTGTGGTACAATCGTTGAAATGGCATCGTATGAGACTCGTATATTGGTAGCACTATTTTGACCTTAATATGCAATGGTATTAGATTTTATTAACCATTCTCAAATCTGTTTATCTTGTCGACCTCACAGCACACGATCTATATAGCTAACTCGACTACGGTCTTCAACATTATTGCACACAGTTGGTTTCTTCCATTGTGTGCCCTGTAGAGCGCAGAATTAATTATCGCACTCGAGTGTCCATCATCACCCTTCTGTGTAACTTTGACCTTATCACCCACGGGTAAACTTATGACTGAAGTCATTCCACACACTTCATTTTTACAAAGCTTTTTACCAATAAACGCCCACGATTTTTCCCTCTTCTAGCCGACGCATGGCCAAACTAGCCGTGCGGGAACCTTGCGCGGTAAACTGCATGGTAGCGCGGGAACAGGCTCACCGGTGATACATTTGGTGCCTCTTCGAGCCCACGCATGTGGTGCGGTGTTGTCAAGCGTGCACTAGAATCCTCTGCTATGAGCGTCGTGACAAGACGTGACGATTACAGGCCGGCCAGCCCCCATTTATTACAGTGGCCAACCTTTTGATCGCGCCCCACCGTAGCAAGAAGCACACCCACCACGAGAAATTCTTAGAGGGTATTCTGCGTGGCTGCCGGTGACAAGCAGCAGTTCACCATGCGCGTCGTGGTGGACACCCACAGAAGGTCCATGGACCTCTCGGTGGTGTACACCAACGACCCGGTCTGGGTGCAACACTTCATCCACATCATGGAGTTGTTGCTTGCCGAGGATAAGTACAAGGTGGTCGGGTTGGACCTCGAGAACACCCGCGCTCATGTTGGGTCTTGTCCCAAGGTCGCCGTTGCCTAGATGTGCGTGCACCACCACGTCCTCGTCTACCATTACTTCCTGGCCACAAGGCCTTGCGAGCATTTCGCTAGGTTTGTCAACAACCCCCACTACATGTTCGCTACGGTGGACATCACCAATGATGTAAAGGCGCTTGAGAATTCGGGCATCACCTGCCAGAATCTTGTCGACATCCAGGGCCAATACAAGATCTGGGGCAGCAAGGAGCATGAGAAGGACTCACTGGTTCACCTCACCGAGGCCATCATCGACCCCTACTACAGAGACATGAAGGGTTCGTGCAACAAGGAGAAGCGTGCCTGGCACTCAGCCTGGATGGAGAAACTCGACAAAGCTCACGTCGTGTACATGGCCAAGGAGGCATACACGAGCTACGACATGTACAGGCGGATCGTTGACATGAGGAAGTGCCTCCTTCCCCCAAAATGGCTAGGGATCCAGCTGGAAGCAGAGCAATGGCAAGTGTCATCGCAACAATAAGTAGATGATTAGATCCTTGTTTCTCCTACTTTAGTATGCATGTAATTGCTTACTTTGGTGTGTGGAAATGTTATGTGTGTAGTCACTTGTGTAATTTTATGCTTAATTTGGTTATGCAATGTTGTCTTTTTAAGTATATATTTTGATGCTCTGTAGACAGAGCATAGATGTTGCGCGGACAAAGAAAATCACATCGCACACAGACAAAACAATGGAACCCGTCGGTGATGTTTTCATCAATCACTCACAATTGTATACCGGCAATCGTTTGCTCACAACACACACAGCTTGTTAGCAGTAATCGTCTATGTTGTTATCGGTCTTCGCGCACGTTTCCGATTACATACATGTTTGCCGCGTATCACACACATATTGTTAAGTTGAACCGTTTATATTCTCATGTCTCAACACAAACAGTTCATCCGAGTGAACCACATGTCATATATCGCACACACCTTTGATCTGGCTGACTGTTTCTTTTGTTTTGCCTAATCACAAACAGTATATCCGAGTGAACCATATGTTGTATATCGCACACACCTTCATCTGGCTGCCCGTTTATTTTGTTCCTCCTCATCGCAAATAGTTAATTGAGCTGAACCGTATGCCCGGCATCGCACACGCAACTAAAATCTGAACCGTGTTTGATGCATCCTCCATCGCGAACGTTTTGCACCTTTTTTGATGGGTTTTTTACACCACCATTTGTGATTATGGCATCGCACACAGATTCGTCGAAGGGTCTCTGATCGTAGTGTCGCATTAGCAGCATCCTGCGGTAGTGAAAGGTGCCCGACGCCGGTTCGAGCTATGGAAGACATCCGCCTGATGCGAAGGCGCACGACAAGCCTGGCCCATGGTGAAGACATGTTTCAACAAACTGAATCCAAATCATATGCCCCGAGTGGGACCACAAGGATCAGATGGGAAAGAATTTCCCATGAATTTGGTGTATGGCCAAGTAATGGTAGCTGCGAAGTACTCGCAAGAGGACTTTAAGTTAGACAGTCTTACAGATGGAGTAGATAAGGAATAGGTATTTGTATTAGTCAACCTGTACCTTTATCCGAACATGTGAAAATTTTGTCATCGTAGGCCTTTGGCTTTTAACCTGTGAACAAAAAGTTGGTGGAGTGTTTCCAGATACTTTTTCGAAATGAAAGAAGTATGCATTATGTCCAGAAACCAAGCAACCCGGTCATTGTGCTCGAACAGAAAAAAAAGTTTAGTTCAGGATGTATGTTATATTACATATGTAAGAAACATCTTCCGAGGAAAATAGGTCCGTTAAGGGTCCCTTTCCTTAGGTTGGCATGCTGGAATTATGCGTGCCGCGGCATTGGTCCGTAGTACGGGAGAGAGGTGTCCCATAGTATTTAGAGGGGTCACCATAATATAACAATATGTCGCTTGATTGCCGACCACTTATTTTCTTAAGAATGCTAGCCTTCGGCTTCACCCGTCTGAGGTACATATCCGGATGACCCGGTTGTAACAATCGCAGAGGTGCTCCCTTTATGCCCTAGCCGAACAATCGAGAACGTAGGGCATAAACACAGGAGTGAGGCAACCTATCTTGGCAAAAACTTAAGTCATAGAGGTGCATATGATGGCAAAAAAGGATATATATCAGCAAACGACACTTATATTGTGAGCTCCAGGCTCGGAATAATAATAAGTTTCGGTTACAGAAGCCCCCAGTCATGGTGGGATATATACATTTAAGGATGTGTATCCCTCAAGTGTTCGGCTTATCTGAACATGTCATGGAAATCGTACGAAAAAAAACAAAAAAATAAAGAAGAGAAAAAGGAACGAAAAAGAAGTATGGCCGAACTTATGCGTAGAATCTTCGAAGCCGAGCAACGTTCCATGGATTCGGCTCGAGGCGATTATCCGATGCATTACGAAGGTGGTAGGATCCTCCTGTGAGAACTTCCTCGATAATGAAGGGACCCTCCCATTTTGGTTTGAGTTTGTCCTTTTTCTCCTCCGAGAGGCGCAAGACGAGTTCACCGACATTATAAGTCTTGGCCCTCACTTCTCTGTTTGGTATCTCCGAGCCTGTTGTTGATAGAAAGCGGAACGGGCTTTTGCAGCATCACGCTCCTCCTCCGGGCCATCTAGGTCATCGTGCCGATCAAGCTCGGCTTCTCTTTCTTCATACATGCATACTCGAGGTGAGTCGTGAATAATGTCACAGGGCAAAACAACCTCTACGCCGTACACCATGAAGAAGGGTGTGTATCCGGTCGTTCGATTGGGCGTTGTCCGCAGTCCCCAGAGTACGGAATCAAGTTCCTTGACCCAATGTTTATCTGACTCCCGTAGGGATCGCACTAGTCTGGGTTTAATGCCGCTCATTATCAAACCATTAGCCCGTTCGACCTGACCATTTGTTTGAGGGTGATATATGGAGGCGTAATCAAGCTTAATGCCCAGGTTAGCACATTAGTTTTCACCTCAAACCTCATCGGCTATAAAGTTGGAGCCATTATCAGTAATAATGCTGTGTGGGACACCATAACAGTGTACAACGCTGGATATAAAGTCAACCACCGGCCTAGCTTTAGCAGTTTTGACTGGTTTGGCCTCTATCCACTTAGTGAGTTTATCCACCATAATCAGCAAATATTTCTTCTTGTGGCTTCCCCCTTTAAGGGCTCTGACCATATCGAGCCCCCAGACCGCGAAAGGCCAAGTAATGGGGATTGTTTTTAGGGCAGTGGGCCGCATATGACTTTGAACAGTTGGCACCCGACACAGTGTTGCACGAGGGTTTGTGCATCTACTCGGACCGTGGGCCAAAAGAAACCTATACGGAAACCCTTACTTACAAGGGCCCGAGCTGCGGCGTGGTGGCCACCGAGACTAGCATGTATTTCGTCCAAGAGTTGCCGCCCTGATAAGTCTCCGTCGTATCTATAATTTCTGATTGTTCCATGCCAATATCCTACAACTTTCATATACTTTTGGCAACTATTTATACTATTTTTGGGACTAACATATTGATCCAGTGCCCAGTGCCAGTTCCTGTTTGTTGCATGTTTTTTGTTTCGCAGAATATCCATATCAAACGGAGTCCAAACGGGATAAAAACTGAATGAGATTTTTTTGGAATATATATGATTTTTGGGAAGAAAAATCCACGCGAGACGGTGCCCAAGGGAGGCACGAGGCGGGGGGCGCGCCCCTGACCCTCGTGGCCACCCCGTAAGGCGGTTGATGCCCTTCTTTCGCCACAAGAAAGCTAATATCCAGATGGAGATCGTGTTAAAATTTCATCCCAATCGGAGTTACGGATCTCCGGGAATATAAGAAATGGTGAAAGGGTCGAATCTGGGAACGCGGAAACAGAGAGAGACAGAGAGACAGATCCAATCTCGGAGGGGTTCTCACCCCTCCCACGCCATGGAGGCCAAGGACCAGAGGGGGAACCCTTCTCCCCTCTAGGGACGAGGTCAAGGAAGAAGAATAAGGAGGGGGCTCTCTCTCCCTCGCTTCCGGTGGCACCGGAGTGCCACCGGGGGCCATCATCATCACCGCAATCTTCACCAACAACTTCACCGCCATCATCACCAACTCTTCCCCCCTCTATGTAGCGGTGTAACCTCTCTCTTACCCGCTGTAATCTCTACTTAAACATGGTGCTCAACGCTATATATTATTTCCCAATGATGTATGGCTATCCTATGATGTTTGAGTGGGTTAATTGATGATCGTGATTGGTTTGAGTTGCATGTTTTATTATTGGTGCTGTCCTATGGTGCTCTCCGTGTCACGCAAGCGTGAGGGATTCCCGCCGTAGGGTTTGCAATATGTTCATGATTTGCTTATGGTGGGTGGCGTGAGTGACAGAAGCACAGACTCGAGTAAGTAGGTTGTTTGCGTATGGGATAAAGAGGACTTGATACTTTAATGCTATGGTTGGGTTTTACCTTAATGATCTTTAGTAGTTGCAGCTGCTTGCTAGAGTTCCAATC
The DNA here is from genome assembly GCF_003073215.2 of Triticum urartu. Taxonomy (NCBI): domain Eukaryota; kingdom Viridiplantae; phylum Streptophyta; class Magnoliopsida; order Poales; family Poaceae; genus Triticum; species Triticum urartu. Next base: position 146,054,689 of record NC_053027.1, on the reverse strand, counting down.
ATAAGTGCATATGATCCAAGTAGAGAAAGTATGTTAGCTTATGCCTCTCCCTCATATAAAATTGCTATAATGATTACCGGTCTAGTTATCGATTGCCTAGGGACAAATAACTTTCTCGTAACAAAAAGCTCTTTACTAAAACTAACTTAGTTGTGTCTTTATCTAAACAGCCCCTAGCTTTTATTTACGCGCTCTTTATTATCTTGCAAACCTATCCAACAACACCTACACAATACTTCTAGTTTCATACTTGTTCTAGGTAAAGCGAACGTCAAGCGTGCGTAGAGTTGTATCGGTGGTCGATAGAACTTGAGGGAATATTTGTTCTACCTTTAGCTCCTCGTTGGGTTCGACACTCTTACTTATTGAAAGAGGCTACAATTGATCCCCTATACTTGTGGGTTGTCACGCCCCTCCTCTTCGGAGATACATCTTTGAAGAACTCCAGTAGTACTTTTCTTGTAGAGTTCTCCTTCGTGAACTTTGTAGGCTTTCGAGCGTCGGACTATGCGACGGGCCTCGTTCTGGTCATCAAGGTGCTCCTGCTGCCTGATTACTGTCTCGAGCAAGGATGTTCGCTGCCTGATTACTGTCTCGAGCAACGTGATGAAACTCGAGCCCCTCGAACCAAGGTGATATTTTGAGTATGGCGTTGTGTTATGCTGCCATCTTTGGATCTTTTGCATCAAAATCTCCATTTTTTTGGGATATTGCGAGGTTCGAGTCCCCACGCACCTCGAGGCATTGTATACCCATAGAAGCAGCCATTCAGAGACCATGCAATAGTGCCTCATATTCAGCCGCATTGTTGGAGTCCGTGTACATGATTTGTAATACATAACGGACTGTGTCCCCTGTAGGGGATGTTAGGATGACACCAACCCCCAATCCGGCTAACATTTTAGAGCCATCGAAGTACATCACCCAGTTGGAGTATGTGTTGTACTCTTTAGGGAGTTCGACTTCTTTCCATTCGGCGACAAAGTCGTCCAACACCTGAGATTTAATAGTTCGGCGTGGCTTGTATGTTATTTTAAATGGTAAGAGCTTGATGGCCCATTTGGCAATGCAGCCGGTGGCGTCCCGATTGTTTATGATATCATTGAGTGGTACTTCGGAAGCCACCGTAATCGAACACTCTTGAAAGTAGTATCGCAGCTTCCGGGATGCCATGAAGACCGCATATGCTATCTTTTGATAGTATGGGTATCGGGATTTGCATGGTGTTAGAACCGCCGATACATAGTACACTAGTTTCTAGAGAGGGAATTTATGTCCCTCCTCCTGTCATTCGACGACGAGTACCGTACTCACTACCTGGTGAGTCGAAGATACGTAGAGCAACATAGATTCACCAACACTTGGTGTGGCAAGGATTGGGTTGCTTGCTAACAGAGTTTTTATCTCTTCCAATCCGTTTGTGTCTGCGTCCGTCCACTCGAAGCGGTCGGTGTGTCGGAGGAGTCGATAAAGTGGTAGTGCCTTTTCTCCTAGTCTGGAGATAAAGCGGCTCAAGGTTGCCATGCACCCCGCTAGTTTTTGGACTTGTTTTAAGTCTCTTGGTGTTGCCAATTGTGACAAGGCTCAGATTTTTGCTGGGTTCGCTTCAATTCCTCTATTGGAAACGATGAACCCGAGTAGCTTTCTAACTGGAACGCCGAAGACACATTTTTCCGGATTGAGCCGTATGTCGTATGTTTGGAGGTTGTCAAATGTGAGTCATAGATCGTCCACCAATGATTCTAGATGTTTAGTTTTGATGACGACATCATCTACATACACTATTGTATGAGACTGCTAACGCGACACTATGATCAGAGACCCTTTGCCGAAACTGTGTGCGATGCAATAGTCGCAAACGGTGGTGTAAAAAACTGTCAAAGAAGGTGCAAAACGTTTGCGGTGATGGATGCATCAAACACGGTTAAGATTTTAGTTGCATGTGCGATGCAGGGTATGCGGTTAATCCATTCAAACTGTCTGCGATGAGGCAGAGCAACAAAAACGGGCAGCCATAACAATGTGTGTGCGATGCAGGACACATGGTTAATCCATTCGAACTGTTTGCGATGAGGTAGAACAACAGAAACGGACAGCCATATCAATGTGTGTGCAATATACGGTTTACTCGGACAAACTGTTTTTGATTAGGGAACACAATAGAAATGGTTCAACTTAACAAGATGTGTGTGATATGCAGCATACAGTTCACATGGATGAACTGTTTGCGATGAGCCAAAAGAACACAAACGAGTCATGTAAACAAGATGTGTGTGATATGTGGCAAACAGCCGACTCGGATGAACTGTTTGCGATGAGAAATTACAACACAGACGGTCAATACAGTTACTTCGTGTGTGATTCTGTGTGTACAAAAAACTTTGAAAAATGCAAACTAGTTGCTTGCAATGGCTAGGAGTATCGCACACGATGCGTCTGCGAGTACTCATGTGCGATGATTAGTATGTTACACATACGTTTCCTTATGTGAACATGTGTGTGAATTTGCAATATGGACAGTTAATATGCAAATGCCTTCTGAACATCGGGCACACGCTTAAACTCAATGAACTGTGTACGATACTAATACTTTCCATGAAAATTTATGAACTTGGGTAACAGCATTTGTGTAACATATATATAGTGTTTACACTATTCGACAAAAGGAGGATCTTCGTAACACGGTTTTGACAATCATATGGTCCATATCTACATACTTAACATAGTAACAACTATCACATTTTAACAGGATAAGGGCCAACAACCATATGGTCCATATCTACATACTTAACATATATAGTAACAGCTAGCACATTTTAAGAGGCTGAGGGCCAACAACCACAACTATCCACTGGAAGCAGCTTGATCACGGCGACTCGGCGTCTCGTCAATGAAAAGGAAGAGCCCTCATGTGCCTTGGTAGAGCAGGAGTAGAACAGTGTCTCCAATTTTCCAATATGGATGCATTGCCACGAGAAGCGAGAACTTGTTAATTTGAATGGTTCCATTTTTGTGGGAAATGCAGTACCTTGCAATCACTTTGGCGTTATTAGCAGGCACAAGTGTAATTCGACCACGCCGGGAAATCGATCCAGGAATGGCTACAGGGGGCAATTTCTGTTGACATGTAGAATAAAAGACAATTGTAACATATCGTTGAAGATATATATAGTTTATGAGCATCAACATTAAAATAAGACTTTTTACCAGCGCTTTGTGCACACAATTGGTCTTGTTCAGTGTGTGCACCATAGGTCTAATTAATCCCATCCAAAATCCAGCGTTCATACGCTGTGCTATCTCTATCAGATTATCAACAAAGTTTATGACATGCTTCAAGTCCTTCCAGTGAAATTTGGTACGCTTAGTAATATACAGATCGTTCACTATGCATCCAACATATCCTGCTTAAAAGGTGGAAAGGTATTATTTATTCAGAACATGGCAGAAGAATATATAGTGCGCATAAATTGGTAAACATAATTTGTTGCTGCCTAGGAACGGAGTCAGAATATGATATCACAATTGGTTGCTTAAATAGTGATCAATTGGTTGCTTAAATAGTAATATGACAACATGGAGAAAGTTGAAAGGACACTAACCTCGATCAGACTTTGATCGGCTGATGACGTTGGGGAAGTAAACATCCATGTTAATTAGACCAGGCTATGGTGGACGCACTAGACTTTTATTGCCAACTTTCAATTCATAACACTTAGACATTTTTCTCCAAATGTCCGCATTAAAATAGGAGTGACCATCTTTATCAAGTTTTACGCTAACCGCCATTGTAAATCCATGTTGCGTTGTCAATATGACATCCTGGGAGTCATCAGCAAAGTAAAGCCCAAGATTTCCTTCTACTCCTGTTCTTGCAAAGCAAGGGGTGTACTGCTTGAAATGAAAATTAAGATCGTAAATTAGATATATTGAAATAACTGAGCAAGATGCAAATGTGGGAGTAACTGATAGAACATATCCATATATAGATGCAAGAAAATTCAAAAATATAGAATTAAAAATAGATAATGTAACAAAGATTTGATGCAAATATATAGATAATGTAGCAACAGACGGTACATGTTCACACATTTAGGCCATGCTGACCATGGTAGGTTGAGATTGAACATACCGAGCGCTTCCTGAAGTCATTTGGAATGGTGAGATAGAACTTCGTTTCCGACTGGCCACGACCACAGTTGCCCGATTTGTGCTTGCACTGTGCACACATGAATGAACACCCACGAATCAGCTAGAACAAAAATGATTCCACAGCGATTTCCGCCGGTTGATTAATAGCGATGGACAGACTGCGATAAGAGATGAGTGAATAATTTGCTAATTAAATTGATTACCTTCTCCATGAGAAAAATCCCCGGCCCAATCCCACAGAAAACCCCAGTCGACCAGAGTCTAGAATGTCGGTGCAGATAGGCGGCGGAAAGCGGTGGAGGCGAAATCCGGTGCCGTTTGGAGCGCGACCTACGCTGGCCGCCAACAGTCGTCGAGCTTAGGGTGCAGTGTTGCATAGGATTCCACGGCGAGTGAGTGGGGACAAAGTGGGCGAGGGTTTTCTTTTCCTTTTGCATGTGTGAGTGAACACACACGGTTCGCAAAGGCGACGGAGATGAATCGTGTGCGATAGTAAATCACTGAGATTGAATGGGAATCCAAATTTCCTTCGTCCTTCATCCATGAGTTTTTTTCTACAGTGAACATAAACCCTGCTAATCACTGTGTTGTGACACTTTTTCGGGTTCATTTACAATATTTAGGGGATTATGTGCATTTTGTAGGCATTAATGCACGTAATTCAAATTCAAACAATTGGAGCATGAAAGGGTGCACAAGAATGGTTTGGAAAAACCATACTCGTGGTATTTAGTAATTTCTCAAGCCTTTTACAAGGAATTGGCAAAGATTTCAATGGAATGTGTGGCAATAGTCAACCACAAACACGTCATTTACTAGGTTATCAACTATAGAACAATGAAATATGTGCTTGAAAAACATGACAACTGGCATGGTGCCATGGTATGGCCTCACCGTGCCCTGGTTAAAAGTTTAGAAGGTTTGATTTATGTCGTCATGCACGCCCTTCATAAATCGAACCATCACCAAGGAAGTTCAATGCTTTCGAGAGGGAAATCACCAAGATTGAAGGGGAATCCAAATTTTTGTCCTAGTTTGTCATTCAGTTTTTTCCAACGATCAACATACCACATCAAATGAAACATGTTCAAATTTGACATTTTTCCGAACTCATTTACCATATTTAGGGGATTGTGTGCATTTTCTAGGCATTAATTATGCACATAATTCAAATTCGAACAATCGGTGCATGAAAAGGTGCACAAGAACGGTCTGAAAAACCATGCTCGTGCTATACAAAAAATGAAACACATGGTTGGAAAACATGACGCCTAGTGTGGTGCCATGGTATGGCCTCACCATGCCCTGGTAAAAATTGGAGAATGTTTTCCTTATGTCGTGATGTGCGCCTTTCATAAAACGAACCATCATCCGAGGAATTTTCATGGTTTCGAGGGGGAAATCACCAAGATTGAAGGGGGATCCAAATTTCCTTTGTCCGTTGTCCATGAGTTTTTTTTCTATGATGAGCATACAACCTGCAAATCACCGTGTTCAAATTTGGCACTTTTCCGGGTTCATTTGCCATATTTAGGGGATTATGTGCATTTCCTAGGCATTAATGCGCATAATTCAAGTTCAAACAATCGATGCATGAAAGGGTCCACAAGAATGGCCTAGAAAACCATGCTCGTGCCATTTAGTAAATCCTCATGCCTTTTACAAGGAATGGGCAGAAATTTTGATGAAATGTGTGGCAATAGTCAACCACAAATGTCTGTTCGTTGGGTTTTCAACTATAGAAAAAATGAATTAAAAGCTTAAAGAACATGACGCTTGGCATGGTGCCATGGTATGACCTCGCCATGCCCTGGTAAAAATTTGAGAAGGTTTGGCTTATGTCGTCATGCACGCCCTTCATAAGTCGAACCATCACCGAGGAAGTTCCATGCTTTCGAGAGGGAAAATCCCCAAGATTGAAGGGGGGTCCTAATTTCTGTCCTAGTTTGTCATTCGGTTTTTTTCCAATGATCGACATACCGCCTCAAATGCAATGTGTTCAAATTTGACATTTTCCCTGGCTCATTTACCATATTTAGGGGATTATGTGCAATTTCTAGGCATTAATGGACATAATTCAAATTCGAACAATCGATGCATGAAAAGGTGCACAAGAATGGTCTGGAAAACCATGCTCGTGTTATTTAGCACATTCTCATGCCTTTTACAAGGAATTGGCAGATATTTCAAGGAAATGTGTGGCAAGAGTCAACAATAAACGCGTCATTTACTCGGTTAACAACTATACAAAAAGAAACACATGGTTGGAAAACATGACGCTTGGCGTGGTGCCATGGTGAAAGTGCTAGTGATCGACTAGATGGGGTGAATAGGCGATTTTTATGGAAGTCTTCAAAACATGGAAGTTTCAAAGACAAACGGTAGAAACAAACCTATTACCATGCAGCGGAAGGTAGACTACACTAAGCAAGCCATAGTCAAGTATTCAATGAGATGAAAGCACAAAGACTAATAGCAGCTAGGCAGTATAGATCAGGATGGAAGATAGTACGAAGCCAAACAGAACAAGCAGTTGCACAGTGAAGACAAATAGATAATGCAAACAGGCAATGACTTCACAAGGACCAATCTGTAAATAAAGAGATGGGAAGAATGGAACCAGTGGCTCGTGGAATACAATGATTTGTTGGACCAGTTCCAGTTGCTGTGACAACTGTACGTCTGGTTAGGGAGGTTGAGATTCAACTCAGAAGACCACGTCCTCACCTTATTCCCCTTGAGCTAAGGACACCCAGTCCTCGCCCAATCACTCTGGTAAGTCTTCAAGGTAGACTTCCAAACCTTCACAGACTTCGTTCACCGGCGATCCACAATGACTCTTGGATGCTCAGAACGCGACGCCTAACCGGCTGGAGGATTCACAGTCCTCAAGTGTAATAAGTCTTCAGATCACACAGACAGGAAGACTTCAGTGATGCCTAACACTCTTTGGCTCTGGGTGTTTAGGGCTTTGTCCTCGCAAGGAATTCTCTCTCAAAGGCTTCGAGGTGGGTTGCTCTCAAACGACAAAAGCCGTACACTAACTCTGAGCAGCCAACCGTTTATGGTTGTAGGGGGTGGGCTATTTATAGCCACTAGGCAACCCGACCTGATTTGTCCGAAATGACCCTGGGTCACTAAGGAACTGACACGTGTTCCAACGGTCAGATTTCAAACACACACGGCAACTTTACTTGGGCTACAAGCAAAGCTGACTTATCCGCTCTAGATAAGATTTGCTCTCATTGTCTTCGCTCGAAGACATAGGATTTTGGTTAAGCATCACTTTAGTCATTCTGACTTGTTCACTTGGACCCCACTTAACAGTACGGTGGTTCCTATGACTCAACAAAGAAGAAAAAGAACGACGAAACAACTAAGTCTTCGCGGTCCATAGTCTTCACGCGATGTCTTCTCTTGTCATAGTCTTCAATGTGAATGTCTTCACATACCACCTTTGACTTCAATGTCTTCATACATTTTTAGGGGTCATCTCTGGTAGGAAAACCGAATCAATGAGGGACTTCTACCTGTGTTATCCTGCAATTCTCACAAACACATTAGTCCCTCAACTAGGTTTGTCGTCAATACTCCAAAACCAACTAGGGGTGGCACTAGATGCACTTACACATGGTATGGCCTCACCATGCCCTGGTAAAAATTGGAGAATGTGCTAGTGATCGACTAGAGGGGGGTGAATAGGCGATTTTTATGAAAGTCTTCAAAACATGAAAGTTTCAAAGACAAAAGGTAGAAACAAACCTATTACCATGCAGCGGAAGGTAGACTACACTAAGCAAGCCATAGTCAAGTATTCAATGAGATGAAAGCACAAAGACTAATAGCAGCTAGGCAGTATAGATCAGGATGGAAGATAGTACGAAGCCAAACAGAACAAGCAGTTGCACAGTGAAGACAAATAGATAATGCAAACAGGCAATGATTTCACAAGGACCAATCTGCAAATAAAGAGATGGGAAGAATGGAACCAGTGGCTCGTGGAAGACAATGATTTGTTGGACCAGTTCCAGTTGCTGTGACAACTGTACGTCTGGTTAGGGAGGCTGAGATTCAACTCAGAAGACCATGTCTTCACCTTATTCCCCTTGAGCTAAGGACACCCAGTCCTCGCCCAATCACTCTGGTAAGTCTTCAAGGTAGACTTCCAAACCTTCACAGACTTCGTTCACCGGCGATCCACAATGACTCTTGGATGCTCAAAAGGCGACGCCTAACCGGCTGGAGGATTCACAGTCCTCAAGTGTAATAAGTCTTCAGATCACATAGACAGGAAGACTTCTATGATGCCTAACACTCTTTGGCTCTGGGTGTTTAGGGCTTTGTCCTCGCAAGGAATTCTCTCTCAAAGGCTTCGAGGTGGGTTGCTCTCAAACGACAAAAGCTATACACTAACTCTAAGCAGCCAACCGTTTATGGTTGTAGGGGGTGGGCTATTTATAGCCACTAGGCAACCCGACCTGATTTGTCCGAAATGACCCTGGTTCACTAAGGAACTGACACGTGTTCCAACGGTCAGATTTCAAACACACACGGCAACTTTACTTGGGCTACAAGCAAAGCTGACTTATCCAGCTCTGGATAAGATTTGCTCTCATTGTCTTCGCTCGAAGACATAGGATTTTGGTTAAGCATCACTTCAGTCATTCTGACTTGTTCACTTGGACCCCACTTAACAGTACGGTGGTTCCTATGACTCAACAAAGAAGAAAAAGAACGATGAAACAACTAAGTCTTCGCGCTCCATAGTCTTCACGTGATGTCTTCTCTTGTCATAGTCTTCAATGTGAATGTCTTCACATACCACCTTTGACTTCAATGTCTTCATACAATTTTAGGGGTCATCTCTGGTAGGAAAACCGAATCAATGAGGGACTTCTACCTGTGTTATCCTGCAATTCTCACAAACACATTAGCCCCTCAACCAGGTTTGTCGTCAATACTCCAAAACCAACTAGGGGTGGCACTAGATGCACTTACAATCTCCCCCTTTTGGTGATTGATGACAAACTGGTTGAAGTTTTCAACGGGGAATAAAGTATGTGAAATTGTAAAGGATAGGGTATTGTCTTCATAAGTGGCAAAGGCTCCCCCTGAAGATGTGCATATAAGTAATTTGCTTTTGGAATGCAAATGCACATGGCAGGTTGTACTTGTGGAGATCCTCTTCAACTTATGATGACGATTCATCATGCATGATTTGATATAATGAAGATAATGACATGCATAATGTAAAACAGACGTCTGCAAAATGACCTAAGTGCAGAAGTTATCATCGCACATGTGGAATTTATCATCGCATCTCAGAATAGCAAATAAGTAGCAGACGACCATCGAGTTTAAGTGTTACAACTCAAAGAACCAAATGTATCGAAAAGCGAGAGTTGTAAGCACTTGGCAAAAGTAGCAAAAAGTAAAGCAACCACCCATATAGACCCGCTTGAAGACTATCAACTCATATGCTTCTCCCCCTTTTGTCAGTAAGGACCAAAAAGGTTTGAAGACATAGAGCGCCTACTCATTCCCATGAGGTGCAGGCAAGGCAGCAGGGTCGTCGTTGAGGTCTGGTGGTGCAGAAGAACTTGGTGTAGTGTCGACACGCGCTGAAGTTGGAGGAGGTGAAGTTGCATCATCTTGGTCATCGATGACTCTGGCATTCACTGTCGCAGCTGAGGATGAATAGTCAGAGTATTCAAGTGAGGGAGTCCGACGCAGGTGAGCATTCCTTGGAGGAGTTGAGTCAAACTTGAATCTTTCGGTGAAGCCATCGTCATGCAGATCAGCTTCAGCACTAAGCAACGTCAAACTCTTCCAAGACCTCCGACAGGTTTCATGAGTAACAAAGGCATTCTTGGTGGCAAGATTGCGAATGCGATTGACATCCACCAAGAGGCTTTGCATCTGACGCTTAAGCCAGTTGTGATGATTGTCCTGTTTCTGGTGTAGCGTGACGAGAAGCTCTCGGTCATTGAGAACACGAGATTGCTTTCGAGGCCTTTGGGCAATGGTGCTTCTAGTGGCGTCAGTTTGAGCGCGAGGGGCACATGTGTTACCAGCCAAGGGATAAACATGAGAGACTGCCTGAACTCCTTCAATGGGCTGGGTGAAGCTTTGATGATCAGCATTGTGAAGATAAATGGGATCCTTAGCAGGCTCTGGGTAAATGGCTTCAACTAACAGATCAACCTCTGGCAAGAATACAAGATGATTGCGCACAGACGGCTGATAGTTGAAGGCAGAGTGAAGCTTGATAAGATGCATTACCCATGGAGCATAGAACTTCAACCCAAAAATGTCGGAGCCAGATGCAGCCAATTATCTGATGAAAAAGTCTTGAGCATTGAAGCCGATGCCATTGAAGATATAGAAAACCAAAGTCTTCATTGCTCCTTCAAGCTTCGCTGCAGATGAATGTCCTTTGACAAGCCATAGAGTTTTTCTGATGATATGACAAATGGTGCGAGGCAGATACTCTAGGTCTTCAACAAAGAATTCAGATGGGTAGTCAGCGTCGTGAGGCAAAGGCTTCATCATGCTCAACATTTGGCTCATGTTGGGTTCTGGCTTCTGAAAAATGCTCTCCAAAGCATTCTGGTGTTGTTGACAACCTGGTTCATAGTATTCACCAGGAGTGGGCAGGCCTGTGAGCTCAATGATATCAAGAGCTTTGGCTTCATGATGGACACTGCCTGTCATCCACTCAAGGACCCAAGTCTTTGGATCCCTGTTGTAGTCTCGAATGTGAAGAGTTGCATAGAACTGTAACAGAAGCTCTTCATTCTAGTGTTCCTTGTCTGTGACAAACTGCAGGAGTCCAGCGTCTCTGAGGCAATCCAACATTTCTTCTAGATAGGGCAGGCCAGCTATAGCTTCAGTGTCAAGACGCATATGTGGAAATATGCGCCCTTGATTGTATAAGACACAGGAATAGTAGCTGCGCTGCTGATAGCTCCAGAACCGATCCGATGAAATGCGAGGTTTGGTGTAAGGGTTCTTGGCGCTGTTGAAGAAGGTGTTATGTGCCACAAAGCCATTCACATTGAAGACCCCAGGTGAAGTTGCAGTGCCTGGGAATCTTGGAAGTCTTGGCTTGGGCTTCTGGACTTGAGGTCTGTGCTCGACATGATAGTAAAATTGTGGACCCGCAGCAGGTGGAGGAACCAGAATGGGCCATCGAACCATAACAGGTTGACCATGATCAAATGCCAGCTCAATTGTATGAGGTCTTGGAGGGGGTACAGGAGCATTGGCATTGTCGTTGACATGGGCTTCAGGGGCCACATTGGCTTCAGGTGCTTCAGTATTGGCTTCAGGCGCTGCAGTGGCTTCAGGTGCATGCACTTCTGGCACCGCATTAGCTTCAGGCGCCACATTAGCTTCAGGCACCACATTAGGTTCAGCCATGACAACGTCATTGGCTTTAGTGTTGATGTTGGTGGCCGCCTCAGTATTGTTAACCTCCACTTCAGGAGCTGGAGGGTCGGACATGTTTTCCTAGAGAACAACATCTTGGTGGGATGGGGGTGTAGCAACTCTTGGTTCTTCTTCTTCATCGGCTGATGCAGCCGGAATATCTTCAGCCGTTTTGGCTTCAGACTCAGAGACGTTCACAGTTGGAGGGACTTGGGGCCTTGATCCTTTGCGAAGCCTGCGGAATGCTGGCGACGCTTGTGGAGATGGAGTCGGCTGGGCCTCAAAGTCATCGTCATATTGTGGTTGGGGAGCACTTGGGGTGTCTTGTTGTTGTGGGTGATCAGCCCATGATGCATCCTGAGTAGTTGGTGTCAGAGGACGACCAATGCTGATGAGCTCGTTGTGCGTGAGCACAGGCGATGATACCAAATTGCGCTCGATCTGAGGAAGGACTTCATCATCTTCAACATTGTCGTGAGGACCAATGTCTTCAGCTGCGGTGGGGTCAACAGCTGGATTGTCTTCAGCTTCAGGAGCCTCTGTGGAAGCAGGCTCATGAACTATCAACTAGCGCTCTCGATGTTCGGACGCAGGACGAGCCAGAGAGATTGGCTCGACATCAAGGGGCTCTGTGGGAGCAGCCCGGTCTCTCTTCTTGGTCTCCCGTTTCTTGGTTGGGGGAGCATCATCAGTGGTGGCTTTGGTCTTGCGTTTTCTGGCTTCGGCTTCAGCTGCCCTTGTTTTCTTGAGTTCTGAAGCCACTATGGGGACCTTAGGCTTTGAGCCTGTCATACTGGCTGGGAAGACAATGTGATGTTCTTCCTGCCTTGATGCTTCTGGTTCTGCCACAACTGGCTTCTTCTTCTTCTTGGCAGCCATTCTGGGGCCGATGCTTGGTCGCCCCAAAGCCTTGCGCTTTTCAGCTTCATTGTATCCTTGAACACATTTGGCAGCAAGATCCTTCATGCGCTCACGAGAACCTTTGGCTTCTTCGCGTTTCTTGTGGAATGCTTCCTTGAGCTCATGCATCATGACCTTGAAGTTTTGAATGTCTTCAACATTGAGCTTGGCCATGTGCTTCTTGAACTGAGCCTTTTCATAATCAATCTTATGCTTCAGCTCAATAATTTTCTGAGCTAGAGCCAGCTCAGGAGCAATGGCTCCGTGGAAGGCGACGCTGAGGCCAATAGGAAGCTGAAGATCATCAAATCTGACATTTGGGCTGTCAAACCACTCATCAATAAACTTGTTTAAGATTTCCACATCAAAGAGAGGGAGGTCATTGAAGATTTCCGCCTCTTGCTTGCTCTTGATCAACTGCTCAAGAGCGTCATCGCCAAGATCGTCGACACTGGACAGATCAATGGCGTCATTTTCATTTCGCAAAACAGCTGCAGGGGTCAGTGCTTGACCAATGGGTTGCATGGGCTTCTTCACTTTGGCGGGCTTGGAGATGCGTGAAAGATCTTCAGACTGCACACTGTCTTCAGGAGGTGCAGTGGCCAGAGGCTTCGCCCGTGAAACCTTTGGTGCAAGGGAAGGCTTCAAAGCTTTAGGTTTCTTCAGCTTCTTTGGCTTCGGGGGTGCAGGCGCTTCGTCAGAATCAGCATCGTCTGCAGGTTGATCCACGACTGCCCCTTGAACCTTTATGTGAGTGATGAGACATTCTAAGTTATAGAAGGGCCCAACCAGATTGGGTTCAGCTTCGCGTGTGCCGTCAGCACGAGGAGCAGAGGGGCCTGGATTGATGTCTAATCCCTGCTACTTCTTGTTTTCTTTGGCCGAGTTCTTGGCAAACTGGAAGTTGCGCTTGAACAGATTGTCGTCACGGCACCATAGTAATGAAGATGGGTCTGCATCTGCAGGATGTGGTCCACGGACCATGCAAGGATAGAAGCCTTGTTCAATGGCTTTAGCTCTGGACCTGGGTTGAAGGTTTTTGTACAAGATGTCTCACCAGGGTCGCTTGATGGCATTCTTCTCAGCATATTCCTGGGTCACGAACCTGTACTTGTACCATTGTTCTGCCCAATATCTTCGAATCCATTGGATTCGGGTTTTCCGCTGATTGTAGTACTCCTCTGTATCTGTCTTGTACAGCTCATAGAGGTCAGGAGGCAAATCTCTTGAGGTGTTTCCACGGTGCTGTCTGCCACCCTTCCTTGCAGATTTCTCTGTTGCCATGAAGTTTAGACTGAAAGGCTTCAACACTGTCAAAGTCTTCCGTCTACTGGTCAGACAAGAACTGGCTTCAGGAGAATTTATATGATGCTGTAAGAACTCTGCAAATGAGTGCAGAGTATGAGAACCAAGGGATTCTCCCACGAACATGTACCTGTGACAGAATTAAAGGTGTGAGGGAAGGGGAAGAGGTCATATGCATTCTCAGAAGATTTTGAAGATAAATCAGTTTAGAAGACATTGACCTCATAGTGCGAAGACATTCACTCATATGTAGAGAGTTGGTTCCAGATTTGTACGAATCCACGAATAAGTACAAGTGAGGAATCTAACTACTTTGTGAAGCATAAGTGAACATACTAGGCATGCTATGAGATGCAGAATGAGATAGATCCAACTTGTGGGAATAGAAACCACTTGTGGTTTAAAAGGATGAATCTATCGAATCAAAAAAACTGTACAAAGGAGGTTTTATTTACCACACGAGGAACTGCTAGACGGAGTGGGAGAGGAGGCCGAGTAGTTCGATCTTCCGTGCCCTAACTTGGCGACGGAGGACACCTACGACGACGGCGGAGAAGACGATGTCCGCGGCCGGCGTGAGGACGGTGTAGGTGAGGTCGCGGCAGCTAAGCGCTTCATCGCCGGCGTTGTCGAGTGCTAGCGGTGGCGCTAGGGTTTGTGCGAGAGTGGAAGAAGAGATAATGACTGGGGTGAGGCGTGTATTTATAGAGATAGGGATGGCACATCGTTATTACACAGGTGCCCCTGGCGGTTCACATCCGACGGACACGTGGCGATCATGCAACACATTCGAGGTTGTTCCATGTTCTCACGCACGCCTGGATTGTCGGGTGGTCGTTCCCACTTCTCCGGGTTTCAGGCAAAAGGATTGAGCATTTAAAAACGGATTTAATGTTTGTCTCTATAACTCCCGCTGACAAGGACACAGCGAAGACATTCGACAGTTTCAATAGAATGCATATGATTTGGATAGATAGAATTGAGACACGAGCATAGAAAGGTTAGGGTCCGATCACATTCACTTAGTTCAAAAGATTCAATGTGAAGACATAGCTATAAGTGAATGATGTAGAGGACAGAAACTAAATTGAAGATAAACATGAGGCCATGTTAACATTGAAGACAAACAAAATGCGAAGACTTTGCAAATGTAATGCCATGTGAAAAACACTTCTAAGGGAAGAATTTGGTGGTGGCATTACCCACCGTATAGGAAGTATTAGACCTAGACACGGCACACAATTATCGTGGCGCTCCGAAGTCAAATTCCATGTTAATGTATTCACACTCAGAATGTAAGTCTTCATTGATTGAAGACATACTTTACTTCGTGTGTTGCACATCTAAGTCATCAACATGCATAAGTGTTAGGATGTGTGCCTGATCACAGGACATTTGAGGATTCCAAGATATTTAGCTCACACCGTAACTTGTAAAACCTTTTCTCATCCAAGGGCTTTGTGAAGATATCTGCCAGTTGCTCTTCAGTGTTGACGTGTATGATATCAATATCTTCCTTCATGACATGATCTCTGAGAAAGTGATGACGAATTTCAATGTGCTTTGTCTTCGAGTGCTGAACTGGGTTGTTAGCAATCTTGATGGCGCTTTCATTGTCGCAGTAGAGTGGCACTTGCTTCAGATGAATGACATAGTCTTTGAGTGTTTGCTTCATCCATAGAAGCTGAGCGCAGCAAGATCCAGCAGCAATGTATTCAGATTCAGCAGTGGAGAGAGATACACAGTTCTGCTGCTTTGAAGACCAACATACAAGTGATCGTCCCAGAAAGTGACATGTGCCTGATGTAGACTTGCGATCCACCTTGTCACCAGCATAATCAGCATCCGAGAACCCAACTAGATCAAACTCTGAGCCCTTTGGATACCATAATCCTAGTGTTGCGGTGTGAGCCAAATATCAAAGAATTCGCTTCACAGCTAAGTGATGCGATTCCTTTGGTGCCGCTTGGAATCGGGCACACATGCAAACACTAAGCATGATATCTGGCCTAGATGCACATAAATAAAGCAAAGAACCAATCATGGAGTGGTATACCTTTTGATCGAACTCTTTACCATTTTCGTCGGGACCCAGATGGTGTTTAGCTGGCATTGGCGTCGTGTAACCTTTGCAGTCTTGCATTCCAAACTTCTTCAGGCAATCTTTGAGGTATTTCTCTTGAGATATGAAGATGTCGTTGCGTTGCTGTCGTATTTGAAGACCAAGGAAGAATTTCAGCTCACCCATCATGGACATCTGATATTGCTCTTGCATCATATATCCAAACTCATCACTGTATTTCTGGTTGGTGCAGCCGAAGATAATGTCATCCACATATATTTGGCACACAAATAGTTCACCATCATATGTCTTCGTGAAGAGTGTGGGATCCAAAGAACCAGGTTTGAAGCCTTTGCTCTTCAGAAAGTCCTTGAGTGTGTCATACCAAGCACGAGGGGCTTGTTTGAGGCCATACAGTGCCTTGTTGAGCTTATAAACCATGTCAGGATGTTTTGGATCTTCAAAGCCAGGCGGTTGTGCAACATACACTTCTTCTTCAATCTTGCCATTGAGAAAAGCGCTCTTTACATCCATTTGATACAGAAGAATGTTATGATGATTTGCATAGGCCAGCAGTATGCGTATAGCTTCAAGCCTAGCCACAGGAGCAAATGTTTCATCAAAGTCAATTCCTTCAACTTGAGTGTATCCTTGAGCAACGAGACGAGCTTTGTTTCTTACAACTTGACCATGCTCATCTTGCTTGTTGCGATATATCCATTTAGTGCCTATGATATTGTGCTTACGAGGATCAGGACGCTTGACCAGTTCCCATACATTATTCAGCTCAAATTGTTGAAGCTCTTCTTGCATTGCTTGAATCCATTCAGGCTCCATGAAGGCTTCATCAAGTTTCTTGGGTTAAGATATTGAGACAAATGCGAAGTGTCCACAGAAATTTGCTAGTTGTGTTGCCCTTGAACGAGTGAGTGGACCAGGTGCATTGATGCTGTCAATTATTCTCTCAATCTGTACTTCATTTGCAACACGAGGATGAACAGGACGAAGATTTTGCTCTTGCTGATCATTGTCATCGTTAGAAGGATTGTCTTCAGGTTGATCAGGTGCAGAGATGATGTGTTCCTCTTCAGGCTGAGCTTCAGACGGTATGATTTCTCCAGTTCCCATAAGCTTGATGGATTCACTGGATGAAACTTCATCTAGCACATTTGGCAGGTGCTCTCTTTGCGAGCCGTTAGTCTCATCGAACCGCACATCCACAGTTTCAACCACTTTATAGTGAAAGAGGTTGAAGACTCTGTAGGAGTGTGAATCCTTTCCGTATCCAAGCATAAAACCTTCATGTGCTTTCGGTGCAAATTTTGAAGTGTGATGTGGATCCTTGATCCAGCACCTGGCACCAAATACTCTGAAGTAACTGACATTTGGCTTCTTACCAGTGAGGAGCTCATAGGATGTTTTGTTCAGAAGCTTGTGAAGATAAATATGGTTGATAATATGGCATGCAGTATCAATGGCTTCAGGCCAGAACTTTCTTGGAGTCTTGTATTCATCGAGCATCGTCCGGGCCATCTCAATAAGTGTTCTGTTCTTGCGTTCCACGACGCCATTCTGCTGCGGCGTGTACGGAGCTGAGAACTCATGAGTGGTACCCAAAGTATCAAGATAAGTGTCGAGGCCAGTGTTCTTGAATTCAGTGCCATTGTCACTTCTGATGTGCTTGATCTTGACGCCATAGTTGTTCATGGCTCGATTGGTGAAGCGTCTGAAGACATCCTACACTTCAGTCTTGTAGAGGATTATATGCACCAACGTATATGTTGAATAATCATCAACAATGACGAAGCCATAGAGACAAGCAGTAGTAGTAAGAGTTGAGTAGTGAGTGGGACCAAAGAGGTCCATGTGTAGCAGTTCGAAGGGTTGAGTCGTTGTCATGATTGTCTTCGAGGGATGCTTGGCCCTCGTCATCTTTCCCGCTTCACAGGCACCGCATAAGTGATCCTTCTTGAACTTGACACCCTCGATGCCTATGACATGCTTCTTCTTTGCAAGATTGTGCAAGTTCCTCATGCCAGCATGTCCTAGCCTCCGATGCCAGAGCTAGCATTCTGAAGCTTTTGCTAGAAGACATATGGCAAGCTGTGGTCCTGCTGAGAAATCTACCACGTACAAATCATCTTTCTGATAACCTTCAAAGACTAGAGACTTGTCAGATTCCATTAGAACAAGGCAACGATATTTTCCAAATATCACAATCATGTTTAAATCGCAAAGCATGAGACAGACATTAAGTTGAAACCAAGGGATTCAACAAGCATCACTTTATCCATGTGTTGATCCCTTGAGATTGCAACTCTACCTAGACCCAATACCTTGCTTTTACCAGTATCAGCAAATGTGATGTGACTCTTGTCAGATGGACGTAAAGTTGAGTCCATGAGAAGACTTCGCTTGCCAGTCATGTGATTAGTACACCCACTATCAATAATCCATTCTGAAGTAGCTGGTGTCATACCCTATAGTGCAGTTAGGGGGATAGGCTTCATGAAGAGAATTGTGAAGCATAAACATTTGATGAGCAAGTGGATTATGAAATCTTAGATCGAGGTTAGGACTGATAGGGCAAGTAGCAAGCAACTCAGGAACAAAATACATAATAAGACCATTTGGGCATTTGATCTTGCGCCCTACAAGATGTTTAAGGTCCCCAGTAATAGCTTCAGAAGAATTTGATTTTTGGCTGGAGACCCTTCCCTGCAAAAAGAGAGTTAAGCTTTCTTAGCCACCCACATCTTCAAGGGTGGCTTCGAAGCAATGAGTCTAAGTGCAGCATCTGAGAACTTTGGCTTTGAAGCCCTAGCAAATAGTCTTGCAGGAGGGCAATAGTACTCATAAGAATAAGCAGAGTAGTTCTTGGTCTTATGAACATGGCGGTTTGATGAAACGCGCTCATATTCATAGGCCTGAGTATGGTTTCCCTGCAAAACATTTGCGTTAGTGCGACTCAGGTGAGTCCTCTGTCTGTATGAAGCCTTTGGACCATATGAAGCTTGTGGTCTGGGGTTTGTCTTCTTCACTTGTGGTGTCATGACGACATTCACAGGTAGATTCTCCAGACACCTTTTCGGCACCCAGACTTTCTTCATAGGTGGCCCATTCCTGCAGTTAGTACCAATATACCTGGCAAACACTTCACCATTCTGATTCTTAAACAGTTTATAGTTTGCATCAAAGGATTCATCAATAACAATGGGATTAGCACAAGTGAAGCCAGATAGGGTGGATGGATCCACTGAAGGTTCCTTTGCAGCAACCCATGTGGTTTTGGGGTACTACTCAGGTTTCCAGTAAGATCCATCAGCATTCATTTTCCTTTCGAACCCAACACCCTCTTTCCTAGGGTTTCGGTTCAGGATCTGCCTTTTGAGGACATCACATAATGTCTGATGCCCTTTGAGACTTTTGTACATCCCTGTTTCAAGCAATGTCTTCAACCTAGCATTTTCATCAGCAATAGCAGTGGCATCCTCAGCAGAGGGGTTAGTTACCACATCAATGGTTGAAGATATTGCAACAGTAGCAGCAGTAGAACATCTAGCAACAGAAGTAGCGTTGTCATGCTCAATGCATTTAAGACATGGTGGTTCAAATCCTTCCTGAGCGGAACTGGTCTGTTTGGCGGGAAGTGACTCGTTTTCCTTTTGAAGGTCTTCATGAGCTACTCTCAATTTCTCAAGATCTTGCTTCCTTTGAAGATAACCATAAGAAAGCTTTTCATGAGTTGTTGAGAGCGTTTCATGACGACTTTCAAGTTCCTCATACTTAACATGATGATTTTTTATGTCTTCAATTAAGGACTGAGATCGAGTCATTTCAGCGTCTAACAGGTCATCGCTTTTGTCTAACAGTTTTTGAATATGTTCCATAGCTTTCTGTTGTTCAGTTGTAATTTTAGCAAGTGTTTTGTAGCTGGGTTTGGAACCACAATCAGAGTCATCTTCACTGGATGTTTGATAGTGTGTAGTGCGTGAGTTTACCTTGGCACCGCGTGCCATGAAGCAGTAGGTGGGAGCGGAGTCGTCCTGGTCATTAGCATCGGCATCGGTGATGGAGTCATTGTCTTCAATGTTGAAGATGGACTTGGCAACGTAGGCTGTAGCCATACTTGCAATGCCAGAATCGGACTCCTCCTCAGACTCCACCTCCGCCTCCTCAGAAGCAGACTCCTCCTCTGAATCCATTTCCTTGCCAACAAACGCACGAGCCTTGCCAGATGAGCTCTTCTTGTGTGATGAAGACTTTGATGAAGACTTGGAAGAAGACTTTGAGTATTTCTTATTCTTCTTGTCGTCAGAATCATATTCCTTGCTCTTCTTCTTCTTCTTCTTGTTCTCATTGTCCCACTGCGGACATTCAAAGATGTAGTGGCCAGGTTTCTTGCACTTGTGGCATGTTCTCTTCTTGTAGTCATGAGCAGAAACTTCATCATTCCTTGAGCTAGATCGTGAGGACTTTCTGAAACCTTTCTTCTTGGTGAATTTCTGGAACTTCTTCACAAGCATAGCAAGCTCCTTTCCAATGTCTTCAGGATCATCAGAACTGCAATCAGAGTCTTCTTCAGATGAGGAAACAGCTTTTGCCTTCAAAGCACGAGTTCACCCATAGTTGGGACCGTAGATATCTCTTTTCTCGGAAAGCTGAAACTCATGTGTGTTGAGCCTCTCAAGTATGTCAGACGGATCGAGTGTCTTGAAGTCAGGGCGTTCTTGAATCATCAGGGCTAGGGTGTTAAACGAGCTGTCAAGTGATCTCAGGAGTGTCTTGACGACTTCATGCTTGGTGATCTCAGTAGCGCCGAGGGCTTGAAGCTCATTTGTGATGTCAGTGAGTCGATCAAACATGAGCTGAACATTCTCATTGTCGTTTCTTCTGAAGCGGTTGAAGAGGTTGCGAAGGACACTGATTCTTTGATCTCTCTGGGTTGAGACACCTTCGTTGACCTTGGAGAGCCAATCCCAGACTAGCTTGGATGTTTCCAGAGCACTCACACGGCCATACTGTCCTTTGGTCAGATGACCACAGATGATGTTCTTGGCAGTGGAATCCAGTTGAACGAACTTCTTGACATCAGCAGCGGTGACACCTTCACCATCCTTGGGGACGCCATTCTTGACGACATACCAGAGGTCGACATCAATAGCTTCAAGATGCATACGCATCTTATTCTTCCAGTAGGGATATTCAGTTCCATCGAAGACTGGGCACGCAGCGGAGACTTTGATTATCCCTGCGGTCGACATAGCTAAAACTCCAGGTGGTTAAACCGAATCACACAGAACAAGGGAGTACCTTGCTCTGATACCGATTGAAAGTGCTAGTGATCGACTAGATGGGGTGAATAGGCGATTTTTATGAAAGTCTTCAAAACATGGAAGTTTCAAAGACAAACGGTAGAAACAAACCTATTACCATGCAGCGGAAGGTAGACTACACTAAGCAAGCCATAGTCAAGTATTCAATGAGATGAAAGCACAAAGACTAATAGTAGCTAGGCAGTATAGATCAGGATGGAAGATAGTACGAAGCCAAACAGAACAAGCAGTTGCACAGTGAAGACAAATAGATAATGCAAACAGGCAATGACTTCACAAGGACCAATCTGTAAATAAAGAGATGGGAAGAATGGAACCAGTGGCTCGTGGAATACAATGATTTGTTGGACCAGTTCCAGTTGTTGTGACAACTGTACGTCTGGTTAGGGAGGCTGAGATTCAACTCAGAAGACCACGTCTTCACCTTATTCCCCTTGAGCTAAGGACACCCAGTCCTCGCCCAATCACTCTGGTAAGTCTTCAAGGCAGACTTCCAAACCTTCACAGACTTTGTTCACCGGCGATCCACAATGTCTCTTGGATGCTCAGAACGCGATGCCTAACCGGCTGGAGGATTCACAGTCCTCAAGTGTAATAAGTCTTTAGATCACACAGACAGGAAGACTTCAGTGATGCCTAACACTCTTTGGCTTTGGGTGTTTAGGGCTTTGTCCTCGCAAGGAATTCTCTCTCAAAGGCTTTGAGGTGGGTTGCTCTCAAACGACAAAAGCCGTACACTAACTCTGAGCAGCCAACCGTTTATGGTTGTAGGGGGTGGGCTATTTATAGCCACTGGGCAACACGACTTGATTTGTCCGAAATGACCCTGGATCACTAAGGAACTGACACGTGTTCCAACGGTCAGATTTCAAACACACACGGCAACTTTACTTGGGCTACAAGCAAAGCTGACTTATCCAGCTCTGGATAAGATTTGCTCTCATTGTCTTCGCTCGAAGACATAGGATTTTGGTTAAGCATCACTTTAGTCATTTTGACTTGTTCACTTGGACCCCACTTAACAGCACGGTGGTTCCTATGA
This sequence comes from Triticum urartu, assembly GCF_003073215.2. Classification (NCBI taxonomy): domain Eukaryota; kingdom Viridiplantae; phylum Streptophyta; class Magnoliopsida; order Poales; family Poaceae; genus Triticum; species Triticum urartu. The sequence goes on along the minus strand of NC_053027.1, from coordinate 146,032,461 downwards.
CTCAACAAAGAAGAAAAAGAACGACGAAACAACTAAGTCTTCGTGCTCCATAGTCTTCACGTGATGTCTTCTCTTGTCATAGTCTTCAATGTGAATGTCTTCACATACCACCTTTGACTTCAATGTCTTCATACATTTTAAGGGGTCATCTCTGGTAGGAAAACCGAATCAATGAGGGACTTCTACCTGTGTTATCCTGCAATTCTCACAAACACATTAGTCCCTCAACCAGGTTTGTCGTCAATACTCCAAAACCAACTAGGGGTGGCACTAGATGCACTTACACATGGTATGGCCTCACCATGCCCTGGTAAAAATTGGAGAATGTTTTCCTTATGTCGTGATGCGCGCCTTTCATAAATCGAACCATCACCGAGGAAGTTTCATGGTTTCGAGGGGGAAATCACCAAGATTGAAGGGGGGATCCAAATTTCCTTTGTCCTTTGTCCACGAGTTTTTTTTCTATGATGATCATACAACCTGCAAGTCACCGTGTTCAAATTTGGCACTTTTCCAGGTTCATTTGCCATATTTAGGGGATTATGTGCATTTCCTAGGCATTAATGCCCATAATTCAAGTTCAAACAATCGATGCATAAAAGGGTCCACAAGAACGGCCTAGAAAACCATGCTCGTGCAATTTAGTAAATTCTCATGCCTTTTACAAGGAATGGACAGAAATTTCGATGAAATGTGTGGCAAGAGTCAACCACAAATGTCTGTTTGTTGGGGTTTCAACTATTGAAAAAATGAAATAAATGCTTAAAAAACATGACGCCTGGCATGGTGCCATGGTATGACCTCACCATACCTTGGTAAAAATTTGAGAAGGTTTGGCTTATGTTGTCATGCACGCCCTTCATAAATCGAACCATCACTAAGGAAATTCCATGCTTTTGAAAGGGAAATCCTCAAGATTGAAGGGGAATCCAAATTTTCTTCGTTCTTTACCCTATAGTTTTTTTCTACGATGAACATACACCCTGCAAATCACCGTGTTCAAATTTGGCATTTTTCCGGGCTCATTTACCATATTTAGGGGATTATGTGCATTTTCTAGGCATTTAGCGCATATAAATCCAATTCAGCTACAGGTGCACGGGTGTGATGTGAGGGACGTGGATTGCCTTTCGATCGCGGCGCATCCAATGATGCACACGTGTGATCCGCGTGGCTGGGGTTCCGGCCAATCATAACGCAACACACAATAGGCTTAGCGCACACTGTTTCTGGAAGCGACGGAGATGAACAATGTGCGATAATGAACGAGCAAAATTGTAAGGGAAGCCAAATTTTTGTTGTCATTTGTGGTTGAGCTCTTGAATACCACCGCATTGTACGGCTGCCCGGCCCCTCCGTCCCAGAGCTCTCTCCAGGCGTCGTCCATGGCACCGTGGCACGCAGTAACTGGTAAGGAAGCGATGGCATCCCGTCGCGCCGCGTTCCTCGATGATACGTCTCCGTCGTATCTACTTTTCCAAACACTTTTGCCCTTGTTTTGGACTCTAACTTGTATGATTTGAATGGAACTAACCCGGACTGACGTTGTTTTTAGCAGAATTACCATGGTGTTGTTTCATGTGCAGAAAACAAATATTCTCGGAATGACCTGAAACTCCACGGTACATCTTAGAAAAAACAATAAAAAATCCTCGCCAAAGATGAAGACCAGGGGGCCCACACCCTTCTCACGAGGGTGGGGGGCGCCCCCTCCCCCCTAGGGCGTGCCCCTACCTCGTGGGCCCCCTGTTGCGTCTCTGACTCCACCTCCATATATTGAGTTTCGATGAGAAAAAAATCAGGGAAAATAAATCATCGCGTTTTATGATACGGAGCCGCCGCCAAGCCCTAAAACCTCTCGAGAGGGCTGATCTGGAGTCCGTTCGGGGCTCCGGAGAGGGGGTTTCGTCGTCGTCATCACCAACCATCCTCCATCACCAATTTCATGATGCTCACCGTCGTGCATGAGTAATTGCATCGTAGGCTTGCTGGACGGTGATGGGTTGGATAAGATTTATCATGTAATCGAGTTAGTTTTGTTAGGGTTTGATCCCTAGTATCCATTATGTTCTGAGATTGATGTTGCTATGACTTTGCTATGCTTAATGCTTGTCACTAGGGCCCGAGTGCCATGATTTCAGATCTGAACCTATTATGTTAGTATATAGTCACCTACTATGTGTTATGATCCGGCAACCCCGAAGTGACAATAATCGGGACCACTCCCGGTGATGACCATAGTTTGAGGAGTTCATGTATTCACTATGTGCTAATGCTTTGTTCCGGTTCTCTATTAAAAGGAGGCCTTAATATCCCTTAGTTTCCAATAGGACCCCGCTGCCACGGGAGGGTAGGACAAAAGATGCCATGCAAGTTCTTTTCCATAAGCATGTATGACTATATACGGAATACATGCCTACATTACATTGACGAATTGGAGCTAGTTCTGTGTCACCCTATGTTATGACTGTTACATAATGAACCGCATCCGGCATAATTATCCATCACTGATCCGGTGCCTACGAGTTTTCCATATACTAGTTCTTGCTTATTTACTTTCCCGCTGCTACTGTTACAATCACTACAAAATACCAAAAACATTACTTTTGCTGTATTTACTTTTGTTGCCGCTACCGCCACTATCATATTACTTTGCTACTAAACACTTTGCTGCAGATACTAAGTTTCCAGGTGTGGTTGAATTGACAACTCAGCTGCTAGTACTTGAGAATATTTTTTGGCTCCCCTTGTGTCGAATCAATAAATTTGGGTTGAATACTCTACCCTCAAAAGCTGTTGCGATCCCCTATACTTGTGGGTTATCAAGACTAATTTTTGGCGCCGTTGCCAGGGAGCATAGCTCTATTCTTTGAGTCACTTGGGATTTATATCTGCTGGACACTATGAAGAACTTGAGAGATCCAAAAACCAAGATATATCCCTCAACTACGAGGGGAGGTAAGGAACTGCCATCTAGCTCTGCACTTGATTCACCTTCTGTTATGAGTAAGTTTGCGACACCTACGCCTGCTTCTGCTATTCGTTCTGATATGTCGCATGTTATTGATGATGTCACTTCTGCTATGCATGATACTTATGATGAAGCTGCTTCTATGCCTGATACTACTGTGCCCCTTAGTGAATTTCTTGATGAAAAAATTGCTAGGGCTAGAGAAAAAGAAATTATTGAATCTGAATATGATGATGAAAATATGCCTGTTATTCCTGAGGGTTATCTTTTTGATAGGGAATCTTCTGCTGCTATTTCTGCTTGCAAAGATAGATATGAGCTTAAGAGGTTATTAATTAAATGGAACAAAGAATCACTTAGAGATAAAATGAGACCTGACCCTGCTTTTGCTACTTCACCTATATGTGTTCCTGATAAGGATTATGGATTCTCTGTTGATCCTGATATAATTACTTTGGTTGAATCTGATCCATTTTATGGCTATGAATCTGAAACTGTTGTGGCACATCTTACTAAGTTAAATGATATAGCTGCCCTGTTTACTAATGATGAGAGATCGCGTTGCCTTTATATACTCAAAATATTTCCGTTCTCACTAAAGGGTGATGCTAAGATATGGTTTAATTCTCTTGATCCTGGTTATGTGCGTAGTCCCCAGGATATGATTTATTACTTCTCTGCTAAATATTTCCCTGCTCATAAGAAACAAGCTGCTTTGAGGGAAATATACAACTTTGTGCAAATTAAAGAAGAGAGTCTCCCACAAGCTTGGGGGAACCTTCTCAAGTTACTTAATGCTTTGCCTGATCATCCTCTTAAGAAACCTGAAATACTTGATATCTTTTATAATGGACTAACCGATGCTTCCAGAGATTACATGGATAGTTGTGCTGGTTCTCTTTTCAGGGAAAGAACACCGGATGAAGCTGAAATTCTATTGAATAATATGTTAACAAATGAAAATAATTGGGTAGCTCCTGAGCCAGCTCCTGAGCCAACTCCTGCTCCAATTACTGAGCCTATTCCTAAACCAACTCCGAAGAAGAGAGGTATTTTATTTCTCAGTCCCGAAGATATGCAAGAGGCAAAGAAATCTATGAAAGAAAAAGGTATTAAAGCTGAAGATGTTAAGAATTTACCTCCTATTGAAGAAATACATGGTCTTAATATACCGCCTGTTGAAGAAACATATGATCTTAATTATTTATTTACTGAAGAACCTCCTGATCCCGATATCCCGACACAGGTAGTAAAGGTAAATTATCTCTATAGATATGATAAAGCTGAAGTCCCTCCTACTAAAATTGCTAGTCAGTGCTTGGATGAGTTTGATAACTTTATGTTTAATCAAGAGGACTTCAATGCTTATTTTGGTAGACAATTAAAGGAAAATGCTTATATGATTAGACGCTTGGGTGATTATATGGCTGATATTAAAGGTGAACTTAAACTTGTTAGCAAACATGCTTCTATGGTTAGCACTCAAGTAGAACAAGTACTTAAAGCTCAAAAAGAAGTGCTTAATGAAATGAATAGTAAGAAAAATGATTATGCTGTTAGAGTGGCTACTAGAACTGGTAGAATGACTCAGGAACCTTTGTATCCTGAAGGCCACCCTAAGAGAATCGAGCAAGATTCTCAAAGAAATAATATTGATGTTCCTAGTTCTTCTAAAAAGAAGAAGAAGAAAAATGATAGAAATTTGCAAACTTCCAGTGAACCTATTGCTGAACCACCTGATAATCCAAATGATATATCTATGTCTGATGCTGAAACACAATCTGGTAATGAACATGAACCTAGTAAAAATATTAATGATAATGTTCATGATGATGCTCAACCTAGTAATGATAATGATGTAGAAATTGAACCTGATGTTGATCTTGATAACCCACAATCAAAGAATCAACGTTATGATAAAAGAGACTTTGTTGCTAGGAAACATGATAAAGAAAGAGAACCATGGGTTCAGAAACCCATGCCCTTTCCTCCGAAACCATCCAAGAAAAGGGATGATGAGGATTTTGAGCGCTTTGCTGAAATGATTAGGCCTATCTTTTTGCGTATGAGATTAACCATGCTTGCTAATTATACTTTTAAGGGTGGAATACCAAAGAAACTTGGAGACCCCGGAGTACCTACTATACCTTGCTCCATTAAAAGAAATTATATTAAAACTGCTTTATGTGATCTCGGAGCCGGTGTTAGTGTTATGCCTCTCTCTTTATATTGTAGACTTGACTTGAATAAGTTGACACCTACTGAAATATCTTTGCAAATGGCTGATAAATCAACTGCTATACCTATCGGTATCTGTGACGATGTGCCTGTTGTGGTTGCAAACGTTACTATTTTAACGGACTTTGTTATTCTTGATATTCCCGAGGATGATAGTATGTCTATTATTCTTGGAAGACCTTTTCTTAATACTGCAGGGGCTGTTATTGATTGCAACAAAGGCAATGTCACTTTTCATGTTAATGGTAATGAGCATACGGTACACTTTCCAAGGAAACAACCTCAAGTTCATAGTATCAACTCTATTGGAAAAATTCCATCGATTATATTTGGAGGTATTGAATTTCCTCTCCCTACTGTCAAGAAGAAATATGATATACTTATTATAGGGGATGTGCATATCCCCGTTGAGGTAACTTAGTGCTATTCGAAATTTCTCCGGTTTCATGATTATCGGAATGAGTTTGTTAACAAGACTTGATCAACCTTGTTAGTGGAGTCTTTTTGATGAGCATGAGATGGATGAAACTAGAAGGACAAACTTTTGTACCCCCACTTTTACTTTCTGTTATTTATATTAAATAAAGTAAAAATAGTATTTTTCTGTCTGTTTCCTGACTTATCCGTGCAATATAAGAATATCCCGAAAATAAAAGTCCTCAGAATGCCATGCCAATCTAATATGATTTTTTTCGGGAATATTTGAGGATTTACTGTGCAAAAATTACCGCGGAAGGAGCTGCCACCTGGCCACGAGGGTGGTGCCCCCCCCTATAGGGCGCGCCCCCTGCCTCGTGGGCCCACGGTGGCCCTCCTCCACTTATCCCAGCACCCATCTTCTTCCTCTATCTCACACAAACCCGAAAAACCAACTCAAGCACGAGTTCCAGCCACTTTTGCTGTGATTTTTGATCTCCTTGCTCAAAGCACCTCTCGCAAAACTGCTTGGGGAGATTGTTCCTTGGTATGTGACTCCTCCATTGGTCCAATTAGTTTTTGTTCTAATGCTTTATTCTTTGCAAATTTGTGCTGCATAGGTGACCATGTTCTTGAGCTTGCATGTCAAATTTATATGGTTCCAAGTAGTTCTAATGCTTGATATAGGCTCTAGGCACTTGTAGGAGTAGTTGCTATCAATATTATTGAGTTTGGTTTACTTTTATTTTGAAGTTACTAAAAATTTCAGATTGTTTCAGAAAAACGATGAGGAGATTATTGAGGGGCTCATCGAGCCAAAGCTCGAAGGAAAAGGCACCGAAGCCTAAGTATAATTTGCCGCGCACCGCAGAGATTCGGGCATGTGAATGGCCTTCTGATGATTTCTTGAGAGCAGCCGATATCTATGAAGATTTTCATGAATTGGCTCACAATGCAGGCCTCACCGCTTTCCTCCACGACCAATGCGATCAGTATCTCTTACTCACAAATACCTTTGTGCAAAACTTTCATTTTCATTCTAGGAACTCACCACCTACGGTGGAGTTTCATTTATATGATGAGCATAAGGAGATGTCACTTTATGATTTGTGTCAGATTTGTTTAGTCCCTTTTGGGGGCAAGACAGAAGAACCACATCATGATGATGTGGCTGGGTTTATTGATAATATCACTGTAGGAGAAACGAGGAAGGTTTCCGACGCACGAATCACTAGCATACATTTTCCTGTTTTGCGTTACTTTGCATTATTTGCTAGTCGTTGTTTAATTGGACGCGGAAATTCTGGAAACCTTAGTATCCCTGATTTAATTATTCTGCTCCAAGGTTTATACAGTGATAACACTTTTAGTTTGGGCGGTATTATCGCTAGATGGTTAAATATGAACCGTACTAAGGGCCCTGTCTTTGGAGGCATCTATGCCACATGCCTAGCCGCACATTTTAACATACCTATTAGGCATGCTGAGAAGGAAGAAAAGGTGCTGCCCCATGTTTATCTAGATCATAAAAGTATGGTGGCACATGATTTTATTGTTAAAAATAGGGCAGGGGAGCTTAAATATCAATTGTTCTTTAATAAACATCATCCTGAGACTATTGCCTTGCCTGCTCCTTTGTTTGATTTGACTGCAGGCACGTACCTTCACGCCTACCGGGACCCTGCACTAGCCTCGGAACAGGAGCCACAAGATGAGCCTCCACAACAATCTATTTATTCTTGGGATCCAGAGATGACTGTCAGCCAGTGGCAGTCAGAGTCTTCTTCTTCATCACAGTATGATCCCAACTATTCCTCCTCATCACAGTACGACCCCAACAGCTATTATTATGGATATCCGCCAGGCCGGCCGTGGCCATAGACCAACTTAGGCCAAAAACCTAAGCTTGGGGGAGTACGTATTTCTCACCGACATTACATTTATGTTCACACACACTCATTGCTAGATGTTGGTGCTCATACTTTTTCATTGTATCATCCATGCTAGTTTATTTTCTTTTTCCTGTTTTCTTCTTGTGTGTTTGTTAAACCTTAAGAAAAAATATTATTAGTAGTTTATTTTTCTGCTGTAGTAGTAATAATTAAAAAGAAAACCCAAAAATATTTCCCGTTCTTCTTTTGCTTGTTGGGAGCTTTCCCGTGTAAATAGTTTTATTTCTTTTCTTTTATTTGGGGGTCGGTAGGAGAAGACCATGATTAAATTGTTGAAGTGGCTCTTATATGCATTATTGTTGATTTAACCAAGAGCCCATATTGCCTTGTCTTCTACTGTTTATTGAATGCCCGTAGATTCCAGCTTAGTCCAATGCACGTGCACTCTTATTATTATTCACACCGTTCGGTCGTGCAAGTGAAAGGCAATTATGATGATATATGATGGACTGACTGAGATGAGAAAAGCTGGTATGAACTCGACCTCTTTTCTTTTTGTAAATATGATGAGTCCCTCGTTCTTGATTCAGCCTATTATGAATAAACATGTTTGCAGTGACAATTAGAGATCATAGTTGCGTGTGCCATGCTTGATTAGCTATGAGTTATAATGATTTACCTTGTATGCCAACATGCTATTGAGATGATTGTGATGTGGTATGATAGGGTGGTATCCTCTTTTGAATGATTTAAGTGACTTGACTTGGCGCATGTTCACGCATGTAGTTGAAACAAACTCAACATAGCCTTCACGATATTTATGTTCATGGTGGATTATATCCTACTCATGCTTGCATCCAATGTTTATTAATTTTAATGCATGTACATGGCTGTTGTCGCTCTCTAGTTGGTCGCTTCCCAGTCTTTTGCTAGCCTTCACCTATACTAAGCGGGAATACTGCTTGTGCATCCAATCCCTTAAACCCCAAAGTTATTCCAGATGAGTCCACTATACCTTCCTATATGCGGTATCTACCTGTCGTTCCAAGTAAATTTGTATGTGCCAAACTCTAAACCTTCAAATAAACATTCTATTTTGTATGCTCGAATAGCTCATGTATCAACAAAGGTTGTCCTTATCTTCTGTGTTAGGCGGGTTATTCTCAAGAGGAGTGGACTCCGCTCCTCACTTACGAGAAAATGGCTGGTCACCGAGATGCCCAGTCCCATGCTTTATGCAAACTAAATCAAAATTAATTGCAAACAAAACTCCCCCTGGGACCTGATGTATGTTGGAGGCACTCATTGTTTCGAGCAAGCCATGGATTGATGCTTGTTGGTGGAGGGGGAGTATAAACTTTACCATTCTGTTTGGGAACCGCCTATAATGTGTTTAGCATGGAATATATCGCCATCTCTTAGTTGTTACATTGACAATGAAAGTATACCGCTCAAAATACAATTTATCTCTATTGCAAAACCGAGCTCTGGCACCTCTACAAATCCCTGCTCCCCTCTGCGAAGGGCCTATCCATTTACTTTTATGCTGAGTCATCACCCTCTTATTAAAAATCACTAGCTGGAGAGCACAGCCGTCATTTGCATTCATCACTGTTAATTTATATTGGGTATGACTATGATTGGATCTCTTTTACCATGAATTACAATGTCTAGTCAGTCCTTGATCTTTAAAGGTGCTCTGCATTTATGTTTTGCGGTCTCAGAAAGGGCTAGCGAGATACCATCTTGTTATATCATATTATGATTGTTTTGAGAAAGTGTTGTCATCCGAGATTTATTATTATGACTTGCTAGTTGAGTATGCTATTGATACGAGTAATTGTGAGACCTGAGAATTATTGCAAGCGTGGTTAGTTATGATCTATGCTGAAAACTTGAATGCTGGCTTGACATAGTTACAACAATAAGAGCAAACAGAGTTTGTAAAAGTTTTTCTTTCTTTCTTTCAGTTTGTCAACTGAATTGCTTGAGGACAAGCAAGGGTTTAAGCTTGGGGGAGTTGATACGTCTCCGTCGTATCTACTTTTCCAAACACTTTTGCCCTTGTTTTGGACTCTAACTTGTATGATTTGAATGGAACTAACCCGGACCGACGCTGTTTTCAGCAGAATTACCATGGTGTTGTTTCATGTGCAGAAAACAAATATTCTCGGAATGACCTGAAACTCCACGGAACATCTTAGAAAAAACAATAAAAAATCCTCACCAAAGATGAAGACCAGGGGGCCCACACCCTTCTCACGAGGGTGGGGGGCGCGCCCCCTACCTCGTGGGCCCCCTGTTGCGTCTCCGACTCCAACTCCACCTCCATATATTGGGTTTCGATGAGAAAAAAATTAGGGAAAAGAAATCATCGCGTTTTACAATACGGAGCCGCCGCCAAGCCCTAAAACCTCTCGGGAGGGCTGATCTGGAGTCCGTTCGGGGCTCCGGAGAGGGGGTTTCGTCGCCGTCGTCATCATCAACCATCCTCCATCACCAATTTCATGATGCTCACCGCCGTGCGTGAGTAATTGCATCGTAGGCTTGCTGGACGGTGATGGGTTGGATGAGATTTATCATGTAATTGAGTTAGTTTTGTTAGGGTTTGATCCCTAGTATCCATTATGTTCTGAGATTGATGTTGCTATGACTTTGCTATGCTTAATGCTTGTCACTAGGGCCCGAGTGCCATGATTTCAGATCTGAACCTATTATGTTTTCATGAATATATGTGAGTTCTTGATCCTATCTTGCAAGTCTATAGTCACCTACTATGTGTTATGATCCGGCAACCCCGAAGTGACAATAATCGGGACCACTCCCGGTGATGACCATAGTTTGAGGAGTTCATGTATTCACTATGTGCTAATGCTTTGTTCCAGTTCTCTATTAAAAGGAGGCCTTAATATCCCTTAGTTTCCAATAGGACCCCGCTGCCACGGGAGGGTAGGACAAAAGATGTCATGCAAGTTCTTTTCCATAAGCACGTATGACTATATACGGAATACATGCCTACATTACATTGACGAATTGGAGTTAGTTCTGTGTCACCCTATGTTATGACTGTTACATGATGAACCGCATCTGGCATAATTATCCATCATGATCCTGTGCCTACGAGTTTTCCATATACTGGTTCTCGCTTATTTACTTTCCCGCTGCTACTATTACAATCACTACAAAATACCAAAAACATTACTTTTGTTGTCTTTACTCTTGTTGCCGCTACCGCCACTATCATATTACTTTGCTACTAAACACTTTGCTGCAGATATTAAGTTTCCAGGTGTGGTTGAATTGACAACTCAGCTGCTAATACTTGAGAATATTCTTTGGCTCCCCTTGTGTCGAATCAATAAATTTGGGTTGAATACTCTACCCTCGAAAGCTGTTGCGATCCCCTATACTTGTGGGTTATCACGCGACCACACACATGGTAAGGAAGCGATGGCATCTCGCTGCGCCGAGTTCATCGCCGCCGGCGGCCAGACAGTTACATAGGCGGACTTTGAGGCTGCCATGGCTGAATGGGTGGTGGATCTAGAGGCGGCCAAAGCCGCATAGAAGGAGCGGAAAAGGTGGAAAGCAGTCAAGAAAAGATAGTCCCGTGGGTGCAAGAAAAAAGAGGCCGCACGCCGTGGTGAGGAGAGCTTGGCGGAGATCGAAGCACAATGGGTTGCCACCTACAAGGCCGGGAAGGAGAACATCGGCGTCTGGCCAGCATGCCCTGATGGCAGCATGTGAGAAGTAGTTTAAGTTTGTAGTATTAGAGCAAATTACCAGTAGTACTTTAAGTTTGTAGTTTTAACGTAAAATGTCAGTAAGAGCATCCTTTGAGGGCTTTGAGCGTTGATTAGCATGTGTGCCCGTGTGCATTCTTTTGCGTTAATCATTAGAAGATCACAAAACACACGGTTTCTATGCCGTACCCGTCTACGTTTTTGCGTTAATGACCCATAAGTCAGTTACCTGTGCGATATTTTCTAATAAACCAGGCATACCATTGACCGAAAAAAATCAAGTACACATGTACATTTTTTTGGAGACGGGATCTGCCAACTTTCTTTTTTCTCGCACATGAGTATTTTACGCGGTTCGTCTGCGTTGTGTGTTTCCCCCGCCCAAGTTCCAAATTTCGCACTGAAACTTTCATTAGGCGCGCGATTTCAAAATTTATTCCTCCAACCACATCCCCTTCCCCTCAATATCCCCCCTCCCTCATGCCTCCCCCTACCGGCATCTCAAACCGCCGCCGCCGCAACCACAGCTTCAACCACATCTACGTTCTGCTCGGATCCAGTCAGGTAACCCACCGATCTCTACCACTTCCTCGACCTAATTGCTTAAATGGCGCCTGTGAAACATCCTCATGCCTCCAAAACACCCCCCCCCCCCCCCCCGCCGCCAGGAGCTGATGGCGGTCCATGGCGCGATGGCCGCTGTGCGTATTGACCCGGAGGAACACCTCGCCTCCGCCGCCACCGCCGACATGGTGCAGGCTCTGGCCCAGATGAAGTCCCCCAGCGACTACCCCCCAGGACTTAACAAGTAAGATTTGACCAGCTAAATCTTACCAATACCACTTGCAACGGCTATGATTTGTACGATTGATGTATTAAGCATGTTCGTGCCTTGTTTATTTCAGTACTACACACTGTGTGATGTTCAAATATTATCGTGGTCAGCTCAATTTCACCAATACCAGCAACAAACTTACAATACATGACTCACGATATCACTAGATATGCCGCCCATTTGCTATTTTTAGTGGATGCTAACCCTGTTGCACTTAACATGCCTGTCCATGTACTTACGCAGGGTCATAACGGCTGATGCTTTTGTTTGCCGTTGAGGTGAGCTGCATCCCATGGCTTATAGTATTTCACATAATTTGTGCAATTACAGTTTAACTTCTACCCATTTACTGGTTGCCTGTAGGTACACATGTCAGTGGCACTGATCCATGCTTCGACCTGGAGGAACAGCTCGCCTCCGCCGTCGCTGACTTTGGGCGAACTCTGGCCAAGATGAAGTGCCCCAGCAACTACCTCTCAGGACTTACCAAGTATGTACTCACCAGTTCAATCTTACCAATACTAGTTGCAATTAATGGCTATGTTCTGTACGGTTGATGTATTAAGCATGTTCTAGTAAACATGCCTAACATGTTTTTGCTAATTTCCCTACCTTTTTATAGACATCTGGGCCATTCTCTGCTCTAGCAGCACCTGCCTTGTGATGTTTAACTATGCCAATTGCATTTTTATTAGTACCGATTTCAATGTCTATTAAGCATGTTGCAATTAGCAGTTGAATCCATTTTTAAACAGTTGCATTTCAATGGCTACAAACTTACAAAACATGACTTAGGATGTTGTTAAGCCTGTTGCAATTAACAGTTGTATCCATTTTTTAATCTGTCCATTTGCTACCATGCTACTCTTCGCAATGAAGATATACTAGAGATGCTGCCCCATTTGCTTTTTTTGGTGGATGCTAACCCTGTTGTACTTAACATGCTTGTCCATGTACTTACGCAGGGTCATAACGACCGATGTTGTTGTTTGCTGTCAAGGTTAGCTGCATCCCATGTCTTACAGTATTTCACATCATTTGTGCAATTGCAGTTTAACTTCTACCATTTACTGGTTGCCTGTAGGTCAGTGGCACTGATCCACGCTTCGACCCGGAGGAACAGCTCGCCTCCGCCGCCGCTGACTTCGGGCGGGCTCTGGCCAAGATGAAGTGCCCTAGCAACTACCTCTCAGGACTTACCAAGTATGTACCCATCAGTTCAATCTTACCAATACCAGTTGCAATTAATGGCTATATTTTGTACTATCGATGTATTAAGCATGTTGTATTAAACATGCCTAACACGTTTGAGCAATTTTCCCTACCTTTTTATAGACAACTGGGCCATTATCTGCTCTGGCAGCACCTGCCCTGTGATGTTTAACTCTGCCAATTGCATTTTTATCAGTACCGGTTTCAATGGCCACTAAGCCTGTTGCAATTAATAGTTGTATCCATTTTAAAAGAGTTGTATTTCAATGGCTACAAACTTACAAAACATGAATTAGTATGTTGTTAAACCTGTTGCAATTAACAGTTGTATCCATTTTTTAATCCGTCCCTTTGCTACCGTGCTACTCTTTCGAAATGAAGATATCACTATAGATGCTGTCGTTTTATTATCATTTGCTATTTTTGGTGGATGTTAACCCTGTTGTAGTTAACATTGGCTTTCCATGTACTTACACAGGGCTACAATGGGCGATGCTGTTGTTTCCCATCGAGGTTAGCTGCATCCCATGTCTTATACACCATCTATTCCTAAATATAAGTATTTTTAGAGATTCCAATATAGACTACATAAGGAGCAAAATGAGTGAATCTAGATTCTAATGTAAACTATATCTATAATTCTATATACATCCGTATGTAGTTCATATTGAAATCTCAAAAAAAATACTTGTACTTAGGAACATAGGTAGTTGTATTTTACATCATTTGTGCAATCTCAGTTTAGCTTCTAACATTTACTGGTTGCTTGTAGGTACATATAGGAGGGGTACTGATCCACGCTTCAATCCCTTTTGCGTATGGGACAATGAGATATTCATGAACAAGCGTCAAGTGAGGAAACTAAGAAAGATTGTTAGGCGAAAGAAATGGGTGATTGGAATTAAGCTCTTTATTTATACTTTGTCGAAGACAACAGTGAACTTTAGGATGTTAAGTAATGTGTTGCCTTTTCCCCTGCCCACAACAAGTTACTGTATTAGACCTCAATATCTGATATTTTTCTCTTTTCGGTGGTTTCTGAAGCTATTTACTGATGATTACCTTGCAAACTACATGACCGGAGTGGAGGCAACTAAGGTTAAAGTATATAATTCATGCTACCATGATAATGCTCTAGAAGTCTTCCTGAAGGCGGTGAAGGATGGGCGGGCGATCGTCACAAGGGGTTGGACAAAAGTGGTTCGTGCCCATGGCATGCAGGAAGGCACATTATGGGCATTCCGCTTCTTCAACACCGTCAGCAGTCAAAATGATTTACACTTGTCTCTTCACCTTTACCACCTTTAAATACTACGGTTCATCATAGTTAATTGATGCCTAATCCTGTAATTACTGAACATATTGTATTGGCAATTTTATTTATGGATTCTTTGTTGAACCATTGTGCTGAGATTTTGAATTGCATGTTTCGTATTTCAAAATTTCCAATTAGAATAATAAATTACAGGCAAAAACAAAAAAAGAACAGACGGTCATGGACCTTTGCAAATGGTTCTAGTAGTAAAAGCGCTTGCAATGGATAGCCCAATGCCACGCAGTTTCTACATCAAATCGTGTGTGATGTAGTTAATGAAAGCAAACAGTTAACCAAGGCAGAGCGTGTGTGATAGTTACACCTTTCACACACGAGCGTATACATAAAACCGTGTGGGATGTACATCCAAACGGAAACGTTTTCCCTGGATTGACTGTGTGGGATGTACATAAGAACGAAAACATATTCCTTGGATTGACTGTGTGTGATATACATACGAACGGAAATATTTTTCTGGGATTCACCGTGTGGGGTGTACATACCTATGGAAATGATTTTCTCGAATTACCGTGTGGGATGTACATACCTACGAAAATGATTTTCTCGGATTAACGTGTGGGGTGTACATACCTACGGAAATGATTGGGTTTCGATGCCTCGCCCGATCGCACATGGCCCCAGCCTGGGTCCCAGGAGGGCCTATCCCCGATGATTTCTGGGTCGTGTGGGAAGGACACCCTATCGCACACACTCACTTGACGACGGTTCCAAAAGCCATTGCGGAAATGGGTAAAAAACCGTTTGTTTAGGACCTACATGCACCAGTGGTATGCCTCCACTGTTTTGCCAATTTGCTTTTCCAGACATGTTTGAATCGTGCGTTGGTATGTGGCACCAGCATTTTTGAGCCCGAAAGGCATAGTGTTGAAGAAGAAAGGCCCATAGGGGTAATGGATGCTGTTTGCGGCCTGGTCGGACTACTTCATCTTAATTTGATGGTATCCAAAGTATGCGTCGAGGAAACATAGTGAGTCGTGTCTTGTGGTTGCGTCCATGATTTGGTCAATGCGGGGCAGTGGGAAGGGGTCCTTAGGGCAAGCCTTATTGAGGTCCTTAAAGTCGACACAAAGGCGCTAGGATTTATCCTTCTTTGGCACCATGACCAAGTTTGCCAGCCAATCTGGGTGTTTGATTTCTCTAATGAACCCGGCTTCAAGTAGCTTGGCTAGCTTCTCCCCCATAGCTTGTCATTTGGATTCGGAAAATCGTCGCAGTGTTTGCTTGACTGGTTTGAACCCCTTTTTTATGTTGAGGCTGTGTTCAGCCAGTCTACGTGGGATTCCTGGCATATCCGAAGGATGCTAAGCAAAGATGTCCCAATTTTTGCGCAGAAATGCTCGCAAGGCGACGTCGACAGTCGGATCCAGCTGTGCTCCGATGGAGGCTGTCTTGTTAGGATCCGTCGGGTGTACTTGAAATTTAACTATTTCGTCTGGGGGTTTGAAAGAAGTGGACTTGGGCCTCTTATCAAGAATTACATCGTCCTTGTCCACTGTGGTTCGCAGAGTGGTTAACTCTTCAGCCTCGAGGGCCTCAGATAGTGCCTCGAGGGCCAATGATGTAGTTTTGTTTTCGGCGCGGAGTGCTATATCCGGATCACTGGTGATGGTGATAACTCCGTTGGGCCCTGGCATTTTTGAGCTTCATGTACCCGTAATGGGGTATTGCTTGAAAGCATGTGAAGGCGTCTCGCCCCAACAGGGCGTGATATCCGCTATTGAAAGGTGACACGTGGAAGAGTAACTCTTCGGACCTGTAGTTCTCCGGTGTGTCGAATACTACATCAAGTTTGATTTTCCCCGAGCATCGTGCTTCTTGATTGGGGATAATACCTCGAAAGGTGGTGTTGCTTTGCTCGATGCGACTCTTATCGTTTACATTTTATTGAGCGTGTCCTCGTAGATGAGGTTCAGTCCGCTGCCGCCGTCCATGATCACCTTAGTGAGCCTGAAGCCATCCACAATTGGGTTTAAGACCAAGGCGGCAGGTGCTCGGACTGATCTGGCCCTTGGTTCGTCATCGGCAGTAAAATTTATTACCACATCGTTCCAAGGATTTATTGCGGCTGCGTGGTTGACTTCGGCGAGGTTACAGAGCGCCCTTTTGTGCCGATTATTTGAAGAAAAGGTCTCGAAGACCGTAAAGACATTGAGATCGTCATCCTTCGAAGAGTGTGTCTCCGGGGTGATTTTTGTGAGGATGGCACCGCCGCTCTTAGCCACTTGCCGGAGCACCCAACATGCCCGAAGGTTGTGTGTTGGTTCGGCATTCAGCGTAGTGTGTATTTGACAGGGCTTGTCGAGCAGTTCATCAAGGATAGTTCTATGTCCTGTGAAGGATTTGATTCTTTTGTCAATGAGATGATAATCGGGTGGCCCGTATGGATGCATCCTTTTTGCCCGTCCAGCGGGCTGTTTGACGGCAGGAGGATCCCATCGGGCTGTCTGGGCTTTCCAAGCGCTTTCCATTGCGCAGTACTTCTGTACTACGTGTGCCAGATATGTAAAGTGCAGTATGCGGCGGCGGTTGAGGGCATTGAGGATTCCCTCATCCGTATAGTTGCGGCAAAAAATTGAAACCGCATCGTCGTCGTAGCAATCTTTAATCTTGTTTTTAACAAGGAGGAACCTAACCCAGAAGTGATGGACCATTTCCTGAGGTTGCTCTCGTACGTACATTAGGTCACATACATTTGGAGGACCTGAATTGCTTGGGGAATATTGCTTCTGGTGGGTCGGCGGGCTAAAATTTAAACCCTGACCCGCCATCGCCTCTGGAGTTTGAAGAACTTCCGAGGTCGCTAGTCCAGGATCTGGAGGGTCCTGAAGACTTTCGGGCTCAATGCCTGATTCTATGTTCGGAGGACATACGGTCTCTTCCCGTGGACGGGTATCCGACGCGTAGGGCTCGGAAATCCGAACATAGCTTGTTCTTAACTTAGGGGAAGAAGTATTCTCGGCTCGCTCCTCCACGACCGCTACCAGATGGGTGGTCGGTGGGGATTTGATTTCCCTCTGATCGGGTTTAAGCCCAATTCGATCATGGTCTGTTGCAACTCCCAGGGCGGCGATGTGATCTAGCAGTTCGTTCAAGGACGAGGCATTTACCGGATCCATCTTTTCGGAGTGTTCGGGGCCGATGCGGAGGTGATGTTTGGCGACTGTGGGGGCTGCCTTTGGCTTAAAGGCCAGTCATGAGCCCATGGTGAAACCACCAAGATGGAGGACCTGTCCTGGGGCTAGGGCCCTCCCAGAGGTGATGATGTCATTAATGACAAGGCGATCCATCGATCCTTCCATCAACGACACAAATGAACTCTCAATGAAAGCACCAATGTCGGTGTCAAAACCGGCCGATCTCGGGTAGGGGGTCCCGAACTGTGTGTCTGAGGATCAAAGGTAACAGGAGACAAAAGGGACACAATGTTTGCCCAGGTTCGGGCCCTCTTAATGGAGGTAAAACCCTACTTCCTGCTTGATTGACTTTGATGAGTATAGGGGTTACAAGAGTTGATCTACCTCGAGATCGTAATGGCTAAACCATAGCCGTCTAGCCTATGTGAATTCTGATAGCCTCTACGGACTAACCCCTCCGGTTTATATAGACACCGGAGGGGGCCAAGGTTGTACATAGCCGGTTTACAGAAGAAGGAAACTGTCATGGTATTCTCACGGGGGGCTTGCGAGTCGACAGATGCCACAAGGGCTTAGTGTGAGGGTAAGACTGCTGCTGATAGGACCGGGAGCGAGTATGCGAGTAGCACGCGCTAGTTTACCCAGGTTCGGGGCTCTCCGGAGAGATAACACCCCTACTCCTGCATGTCTGAGTATATCTGGTATATCTGTACAGAGTGCTCCTGGAGCTGTATCTGAGATCAGTGTCAAGTGCATCTAACTTGGTATATGCATGCGTATGGCCGGCTCTAGTGGCCAAGTATGGCCATGGCTTGTGGCCGTGAGTGAATGGATGAATGGATGTATGTGTGAGCTAGCTAGCTTGCTAGCCTGTGTGAGGCCTTGTGGCCATGGCCCGATGGCTTGCTCCCCTGGGTCACTTTATATACTAGTGCCCAGGGGACAAGTTACACTATTGATGGTACTGCACACTGTTGATGGTGATGAATGAATAGTGTATGCCAATGCAGCAATAGTGGCCAGGCATGGCCGTGGTGTGGCTGTCTTGTCGATGTCTTGTCAGTGTCGAGTCGGGCTGCAGTCGGCAGCCGGCTGGGCACAGCAGTCAGCAGCTGGCCGGGCAGAGCAGTCGGACGGGGAGCCGGCGGAAGCGGCCGGGCCGTCGGACTGAGGGGCTTTGCTAGCCCCGATGTCTTGAAATATCGTCTCACCGTCTTCGGGATATCCGTGTCCAGTTACTCCGACAGAAACTATACATCCGGACGCTAATCTTGCCATCCACGCAAAGGAGAGTCCCATTCGGACACGGGGGAAGGCCTTCTGCCTTATATCTTCATGGCCCATTAGTCCGGCCCATATCACACAACCCGGACATTCGAGGACCCCATGATTCAGGACTCCCTCACTCTCTCCTCCAACTGCCACAAACCAATGACCAATTCTGACATGTTCTTCATTTAGACATAATTTGGCATTAGAGCTAGCATCCTACGCATAAGTAAAGATCATGCACGTGCAAGAAGGTAAATGGTAGGGTTTGAAAGAATCACAAACAATGATTGACGCGGAATATATTTTACGCGTGCAAGCTAGGTGCTCTATCGTACGTCCACGTCGATGAAGGCTTCGGTCTCAAAAGTCAAGGTTGCAAGATTTCACGAAGGAATCGAGTCCACGAAGGGCTCACACCTACGAAGGGTCCACGAGAAGCAACCTTACTTATCTCACCATGACTTACACCCACATAGAGCTTACCTCACTCGAGTATACCTTCATGATGATACGATCTCTTTGCCCTCGCAAACTTCTTGGTTTCTCTGCAAGCCCAAGCACACCTGGCCAATCTAGTAGGCACCAGCCTCCAAAAGATAATTAGATGATGCTGTTGATGATGAACTCCTTACTCTCATGCTTCAAAAGATAATCTCCTTTACACTCAGACACTCTTTCACAATTTTGACTTTTGGGTAGGAGAGATTTGGGTGAAAAGCAACTAGGTGACTAGAAATCAAAGAATCAATAGTTGGAGTGGAATCCTTTTGCACAAGAAGTGCGAGCTCTCTCTTAGAAATATGGATGTGTAATGTGTTTGCTTCGGGAGATACGGGTGGAGTGGGTTGGGGTATATATAGGTTGCACAAAAAATCCGAACGTTACTCACCTTTTAGCACATCCCGGTGAGCCCAACTGAAAACACTCAGCCAGACCGATATGTACAAAGGTTTGAACTTTGGATATTTCGGTGACTCCAGATGAAACTAAGGATGGCAAATTTACTCATGGGTATAGGTACCCGCGGATACCGTACCCGCATGGGTAGGGTATGGGCACAATTTTATACTCATGGGTAGTACCCATACCCTACCCGTTAAGTCATGGGTAGGACAAGTGTATAGCATTGTACCTATAGATATATCCATACCCTACCCATTTTATACTGACATGTGTACCTTACCCATGAAGTGTGTCGTGGGAACCTATGTTAAAGTTGTCACCAATCATCAATTTGAATTGAAATAATTGTTATGTACTCATCTATTTTGTTATTGAGTTGAGATAAATATTTGTTTGGTCAAATGTGGCATCGATGAATGTGAAATTGTGAATAACTTGTGTATTATTTGATCTACCCGTTGAATACCCAATGTGTATGGGTATGGGTAAAGTTCCGTACCTGTGAGTATGAGTATGGGTAGAATTTTGTACCCATTAACTACATAGGTATGGGTATAGTATTGCTCTATCCGCACCATACCATACACATTGCCATCCTTAGATGAAACTACACTATGGCTCTCAGTTGTGCTGACCTAAGTACTTTCCACACTTCGGTCAATTTTGATGGGCAATGAAGGTTGGCAAGAGCTCTTCAGTGAGACCGGAGGGCCAACTCGGTGAGACCGAAAGTTTAGACTTTAGAACAACGACTATATCAATTTGACTCGGTGACTCCGGTGTATATGGTTCCGGTGAGTCCGAGTAGAACTTTGCATAGATTCCTACCTTCTTCTTGGAGATGTGATGTTAGGATTTCTCATCATGTCAAGATTTAGCCTCAGGTGCTTCGATGCGTCTTTTTAGGGACACGTGCACGAAGATTTCCCGGTTGTCATCAACAAGGTAAGTCGGCTCTGGTAAGGGAGCGATGACAGTGGTATGTCGACGGCTCGTTCTGGCGGTGATAGTGGTTGTACAGTGGTCTCGGAATTTCGATGTAATTTTTATTATGTTTGAGATGCTTTCTACTTTCGTTTGTCCCACATACAAACATGTAATCTCACTCTATGAATGTACACACGCACATATAACCACTATTTGTGCTATTTACTGGACTATTTGTATTTGAACACCTACTTACTCGACCCTCTTATCTTTTTTTTTTTAAAGTTACTCGACCCTCTTATCAACCACCGCACGAAAACAAGTCAAAAAAAAAGTTTACAAAACGACGACAAGGTCCGGCACGGCTATCCAGTTCATAAGCTCGACCTAAGCGAAACGACGAACTGGCAGCGTAGTTGGAGGTGGGAGTTGACAAGTGAGGAGCAGAATTAAGAATTTGGAGGGGAGGGTTGCCGAGCAGCCCCAGCGTCACCGCCGACGCCTCGACCCCGCGCGCCCCCGCTCCTGCTCGCCGAGCCCTCCCTCTCCGGATCTCCGGCATGTACGGCGGCGGTAAGACCCGCCCGTGCCCCTGGTAAACCCTAAACCCCGGAGATCTCCCGCCCTGACCGCTTACTTTCGCTTTGGTCTCTCACCCGCAGACGAGGTCTCGGCGATCGTCATCGACGTGGGCTCCTACAGCTGCAAGGCGGGCTACGCTGGCGACGACACCCCCAAATGCGTCTTCCCCTCGGTGAGCTTCTGCTTCTGCTGGGTCAGATTTTCTGTTTCTTCCGAGTGTCTCGTTGTGACCCGGCTGTTTTAGTTCGTTCGTTGACCTGGGAGTGCTTCAAAATTTCCAAGTTTTCGAGCTATTTTAAGTCAAACGGCTTCGGATTCTGGTTCAAACATGGGGGCGCTAGCGTATCAGTTCATGATATATTGGCCAAACCATAAACTTTGTAACAGGCGCGCCCTACTCTGCAAATAATAGCTACATTAGTACTAGGTTGGACTCAGGCATTGAATCTATGGACTGCGATAAGATGCACATACCTGTCGATTCCAGCGCAGCGTGTGCAATCTTTTTAATCTGTTGACAAGAAAGTTAGTTAATGATTCAGGCCTGTCTAATGGCCCATCTTTTCCAGTGTTATCTAGTGTGAGCCTTTCTTACATGCACCGCGAGTCAAATGCAAAAACTGAATTTCAAGTGTTGAAAGTTTCTGCATTGTGAACTTGAGCTATTAGTTCTGGAGGTTAACTGTCAGATCTCATGGGAACTTGGGAAATGGCACTGTTGTGTTTGAAATGTGAAGTTCAGTTTATATACAAGTTGTTGAGTTGGAGAATATTTCTGTCTCCCGTAGACTCTACAGTTAATGTTTTATTTTTGTTGTGTGAAGATTTACCCTCTGCAGTTAGTGGGGTTATTGGGCTAATTTTGCAGAGTGGCAGTAAATTGCTACTTCCACTCTGTTACTGATGAAATAAGCAAACTACTCATGTGATAAGATTCAGAGAAAATGAGAAGTACTGTGTAAGTTAGCACTAAGAAAATGGTTTGAATTTGGCCACTTTTGTTTGGGTTTAGCACGTTTTCTTCTCCTTTGCCTGAACAGTGCTTGGATATTATGTTATTTTGTTGGTTCAAGGGTATGTGAGCTACCCAATCGGGACATTTTGGCCAGTACAACTTATTGCACTCAGTATCTGGTTTTGATATGTCAAGGTTGTTGGTTCAATTGAACAAACGGGAGATACTGATGAAGCTAAGCCAGAAAAGGAGGCCGACTCTGGATCAGATCCTAAGAATGGATCCAAGCCTATGGATGTGGACAAAGCCAAGACAAAGCGCAAATTTTATCTAGGCCAAGAATTAGAATTCAGGAGGGAGCATATGGAGGTTGGTGACTGCACATTCTGAGGGTGATTTGTTGCTCATGTATTTTATTAACTTCTCTTCCCCTCCCCACTAAACAGGTGATCTCACCGCTGAAAGATGGAACAGTTATTGATTGGGAAGTTGTTGACAACATATGGAACCAT
The DNA here is from genome assembly GCF_003073215.2 of Triticum urartu. Lineage (NCBI taxonomy): Eukaryota > Viridiplantae > Streptophyta > Magnoliopsida > Poales > Poaceae > Triticum > Triticum urartu. Next base: position 146,009,532 of record NC_053027.1, on the reverse strand, counting down.
GCTTTTAGGTAAAATTTGTTTACCTGCTTGATGCAGCTCTGAGCAATTTCTCCTCTTTAACATGGTTCATCGATAATCAGCAATGGCACCATTTGGATTATAATTAAGTTACTAGTTTAAGCTTAACAAGTTAGCATTCTGTGTTTATTTGCTATCGAGTGTACTGATTGTGAAATCTTTAGTTAGTTTGTAAGTATACAAGACATGATTCGTTGTTTACCCGCTTGTTTTATTTAATTTGTTGGGATGTTTAGACTTCTGTAACAGCTAAGGTTGATTAAGTACAGGCCTTTGCTCGTTATGATGCTATGTTATTTGTTGGAGTTGCTATTGCTTTGTTCCATTGTATTGTCACACTCACTTATTCTGTATTTCAGACGGCGGCTATTGATCAATCCTGAAGAGCATCCTATGCTGATAGCAGAACCATCTACAAACAGTGGACAGCAAAGAGAGAAGTATGTGTATATGTTCTGTGTTTAAAATATTTATATCGCTAACCCATATGAGTGCCTTCAAGCCTGACTCTTATTTTCCATGTTCCATAGAGCAGCCGAACTTATGTTTGAGAAGTACAAAGTGCCAGCGCTGTTCCTAGCAAAAAATGCAGTATGTCTCTCTCAGAAGCAATCCTTGATGCAATTGGTTTGTTATTTTTAATTGTTGATTGGGTTGTCAGGTTCTCACATCTTTTGCATCTGGACGTGCTACATCTCTGGTGGTTGACTGGTCAGCATTTTCTTGATGGTGTTTTATCTCTGCAACCTGCTATTTTCCTTGTAGATAAATGAAGGTCCCTTTTTGCCACGTTAGCACGATTAGTTTTTGAACAAGTGCACTGTGTTGTGGTGCCTTCTTGGTTCTCAGTCTCCTACTTTATATCTGAAGTATATTGTTCTTCACCAATATATGCTGCACATAGCATACAGATATTGTGGAGCAATTCATCCGCGACAAGAAAATACTCATGACGAAGTTGGTTTAACTGTTAATGCTAAAATTTCCATTTTCTCTGTGCTTGATGTGAGCACCTTAACCCGGTTTCTTGCTTAGATGACCTCGAATTCTTAAGCATTTTATAAGCTGTGTCATTGGATTTTAACAAGCTGGTGTTGAACATCGACGGACGATTTATTTCATCTTCATTTCAATGCTTTGGGTCTTTGTCATGAGAGAAATTGCTGTATTATGACCGAGTGATCATTTTTGGTGCAGTGGTGGCGGGTCTACTGTGGTTTCTGCTGTGCATGATGGTTATGTGTTGCAAAAGGTATGTTATGATATTAATGTACTGATTTTCAAAGGGAGGTGTACACTACACTACTTGCCTGTATCTAATAGTGACCTGCCCCTTTTTGCGTTGTACATTTCATTTGAAAGTGTGATTAATCCAACCTTCTCTTTAAAATTTGATAAAATAAGATGTCAAGTTGTATCATATGGACCCTGGCATACGTAACACTGACACCACTTTTGGCTTGTCTCTTCTGAAGCCTTTTTTTCTATTGTTTTGTTCACTAACTTGTTTTCACGTGGCAGTCTGCGGCAACTTCTCCAATTGGTGGCGAATTTTTAACTGACTGTATGATGAAAAGCTTGGAGAGCAAAGGCGTTGTTGTAAGCATTTCTCTTTGTTAAGATAGCATACTAGCCCTTGCTGTATTTTCATATCCTGTTTGTTCACTTCTCAGATTAGGCCCAAGTATTCATTTAAGAAGAAGGAAGTGAGACCTGGAGATTATAAGGTGTAATTTCTTTAACATTACGTTTGATATCAAAAAAAATATTCTTGTTTGCTTGTGATTCCTTTGGACCAAGAGATAACTCTTTATACCATTCGATGTGCCCCTTTGTTGAAACGCCTTGTACCATTGGATGTGAGCTGGGCCGTTGGTATATTTGAAACCAACACACCAGCAAACAGAAGACGGGCAACGTATACAATATATTTATCTGACCATGGAAAAACGTCACGGGCTGGTGTCTGATCTCTAGGGGATCCATGTCTAAGACTAGTCACAATGGGGAGTAACTTAGACTAGTAACATCACATTTTACTAGGCTATGTTACTACCTCCACAGTGGGTAGTAACATATGTGTGGTGTCATGTCATGATTCATTTATTAGCCTATAGACTCATATTGTCTTGGTATGTGTGATGTTACAGTAACTAGCTAAGTTACCACCATCACTTCTCTCATCATTAAATATGTGCCACATAAGCAAAATTATCTTGAAAAATGTGATGTTACTAGTGATGTTACTCCCACTGTGGCCAGTCTAACAAAAAAGGTGAGAGAGCCTGCAAGGTGGTCTCTCTACCTTCCCCTTGCTGAGTTCTTTTCTGGCACCCAATTAAGTTTTACCACATGGCATAGGTCTGTAGATAGACACTGAATACCATTTTGACATTTCCAATATCATAAAGTAACACCGTCCTGTTCATATCAATATTCGTAGATACACGAGCACTAGGTGGTTCTCTGACTAATATCTAGCCGGCCCTTCAAAATTTATTTAGTATCTTTCTTCCTATTTATGTGGTCTACCTAAGGTTCTGAATTTGTTGTGTTAATTAATTAATCATGGTTAATTGGTTACATTCGAAATTAATTAGCATTATGCTATTTCTCTTTCTAACCACGCAATTACAAGTACCTTTATTGTTATTCCCAAAAGGAGGGTCAAAATGGGTAGAATCGATATCAGTTCATAGACTTATTTTAATAATTCCGATTTCGAAAAAGAATTGATAGTTTCTACCTCTACCCTATCTATTATCATTTCAACGATCGACTTCCCCCATAATAATATCTATACTACCTAATATTGTCATGATATCAGCCGATTTCATTTTTTTAACTAACGGAGGAAGAATTTGCAAATTAATAAAACAGAGTGGACAAATTCTCCATCTCCAGGGGTATGCTTATACAGATGAAAACCTTAAGGATCACACTAGACGGATATAAGGGAAACTATGCAGTGTTTATTCTGTGAACCCATGTTTGTCTTTTTCAGGTTGTAGATCTTGATTTTCCAAACACGACAGATAGTTACAGGTTATACTGCATGGTATGTTCATTTGCAAATCTGTAATTCTTATTTTGCTTTGTTGAATTTTGTCTGTATGCCTTTAATGGTTATGCTTACTCCGTATCACAGAGAGCCATCGCTAGCGACATCAAAGAGTCAGTTTGCAGAGTTCCAGATACCCCCTTTGATGGTATAACATTTAAAAAATACATTATTTCTGTGATTGTTTAGCTTTGCTATATTAATGCAGCTCGGATGACACTGTATCCACTATACTGACCTGCACAATCGGAGGAATATGCCAACTCAGTTGCCATTCATGAATCTTATATATGAATACAACCATAATATAGTTGGCTGCTTTTTATGCATATTGTATGCCTGTCACCATTATTTTCATTCATTTGACTGATTTGACACATCTGTTTGTGTGCTTTAAGCATTACCTTGCTTTGTGTTCCTCTTTTAGGTTCTGCTATTTACTTTCCCTGCTTTATTTTCATGCAGAAGTGGCATATGCAAATGTCCCTACAACTTCATATGAGCTTCCAGATGGGCAGTAAGTTATCAATATTATGTAGACACATACTTGTTTACAGCTAGATAGTTCTATTTTATTACCAAGTAGATTAAGAATATGGGTTAGTAGCTACTTTTCTGGATTGTATCCGATGCATCGTGCGCTCTTACTCCATTGTTCATGCCTCTTCACTTCAGTACACCCTACAAATGGACATGGCGAATTTCGTTGTTTACAAATTGACATAAAACCAGTATATCATAGCATTCAAAAATTGCAGTTTGGTAACGGGTAACCACAAAGTTTCAACTCAAATTCCGATGAAAAGCCACAGTTTACTTGGATCTGCTCATGTGCCGCATTTTAGTGGAGCCTCGAGTTGTAATTTAACTAATTTTGCAGCCTGGTAGACCATATCATGATTCAGCTACTACATTGATTGTATACTTATTTCATGTCCATTAAAAAAGTAGACATGTCATTTCGATTTTGGATGCACAATGCACCTAAAAGGTGCTGGGGTTCTGATCTCCACTTTCTCTATTTCTGTTGCTGTAATTTTCTGGTAAATATGTTGTTCGTACTGTTTAAGACCTTATAACTTATTTATGTTATATCTGAGCAGAACTATTGAAGTTGGTGCAGATAGATTCAAGATTCCTGACATTTTGTTCAACCCATATCTTTCTCAGGTGAGCGAGAAAAGTATAATTTCCCGTGTGCATGTATGTTAATTGGTCAGGATTTGTGCTAGTGGTAGATCACACTATCCAGGAGCCGAACAAGTTCATTGCTTTCTTCTTCATTAGATGCTATTAATATTCAAAAAAAATCTTTTGGACCTAGCTGACTTGTCTTCCTCTCTCACGAATTAACTTTTGATCAACAGACTATTCCTGGCATCGATGGATTTGGAGATTCCACTTCAATTCGTGGACTTCCACGAATGGTGAGTTAAGTTATGGGTCACTATACAGTTGTGCAGCTTGGACAATTCTTTATGTTAATGAATGCCGCCACCATTGCCTTTCATCAGGTCCTTGACAGTGTAAATAGGTGTGATGTTGACATTCGCAAGGAATTACTCAGCAACATCTTGGTAAAGACATTATCAAGTGCTGCATTCTGCTACTCTCTAAATGTTCCCATGCACAAGCTTAGTGAATGAATCTCGTATAACATTACAACATAATCTTTAATTCTCCTGTTATGTTTTGTTAATACTTAATACAACTCTAACATCTGCAAACTTGTATTCTGGATAGCTTTCTGGCGGCTTGTCATCAATCCTGCAGATAAAAGAGCGCCTAGAAAAAGAAGTACTGGAGGTAAAAGAACTGAACAAGATAGGATAAGTCACTTATGCTTTATATTTTCACCGTTTCCACATATATTTCATTTTAGAATATGAGGATTCATCAACCACTAGCATACACAAAAGCATTTAGACTTCTCACATAGAAATGATAGCAGGTTTGTCATGAAAAGTTTTTCTACATTATTTTTCTTCATATAATGACATCAATTTTGCTATAGAGGTAGTGCCATTATAGTTAGGCATGTATTTTTTTCTTTCTTTGAAGCTTTGCTTTTATTAATCAATTCAATAACTTATTTGCTTTTACGAACTCAATTCATGCTTTAGACAAGCTTTCCACCTTATTTCTGCGAACTTCGTCGGAAATAGAAGATTAAAATGGATCTTGTTGATTATTTTGTTAGTGACTACTGACTACAGTGATTACAATGGTTACTTAGTCTTGATGACTATTAATAATGGTTCCTTAGTCTTTGATTTTGCTGGTTAGTGAACAGTGATTACAATGTTGTGACTAAAGTCTAAAGCTGCTTTATTATGTTCCCTGAATCTCTGCAGGGTTATTCTTATTTTTTAACTCAATGATTGCAGGAGTCCCCTCAAAATGCTCGCGTAAAGGTTTTGGCAAGTGGAAGTTCAATGGAGAGGCGTTTCAGGTTAGACGCTATATTTGCTTGTCATTGTATGCAGTGGCTATATTCAATGGATCCCGTTAGAAGCAGAGCAGTTTGAATGATCGCGTATGTCATTGTGTTGCCACTAGAAAGTAAAACTGTATTTTGCTGTATTAATTAATCCGAGTAGCTTTAACACATATTGTCGTGGCCCTGAAATTGGCTGAAAACATGCTTATCATCATGCCAGTAAAACTTATCAGGGCCATAGGGTGTGAATGGGTCTGAGGGAGACTGATTCTGTCTGTTCGAGATTCATCTTTTAGATAGACGTTCATTGACAAGGCTGAATATATATCTGTAATTTGAGTGCAGTGTTTGGATTGGAGGGAGCATTCTTGCATCTCTCGGGTCGTTCCAGCAAATGTGGTTCTCCAAAGCAGAGTAAGTTTGGGTTGATATTCTAGGGTCTGTTTGCCCTGCCCGTCACTGACACCTAACAACATTTTCTTGTATGCATCTCGCAAACAGGTACGAGGAGCATGGCGTTTCCTATATCCAGAGGAAATGCCCATGAAATGGTTCAACATGCTGCCTGAGCAGAGCTTTGTGCTGCCGAAAGATGTAGTATGTGGGCAACAGTTAGATGCACCTTGTTATCTGGGGATGTTTATTCTTGTGATGACTAAATTAGTTTTGAGGCGTGCGCAGCGCAAGTTGAGAACAAGCTCAGCTGATACTTTGCCATTGATGGTAGATAGTAGCAGTTCATGTGCTGATTTTTTTCGTCCGCGATGCACCGAGTACTGTATTATGCAACTAGTTACTCTCATGTACTATCCGGGGGTGGAGTCTTTAGCCATCTTTTTTTTTGGACAAACAAAGTCTTTAGCCATCTTGTTACGCAGCTGTAACTGATGTACTACATCTACGTTAGTCACGTGAAAACGCTTGTTGAACTTACACGGTTATAGGTGGCAGGTGTCGATTTTCCGGCGTTTGTGGCGCTAGGAGCGTGATGTACATGCGCCCTGAGCAAATTATTACGATCGGGACAATAGTGAGCTGAGGGAATGTCCAACTTTTTTTTTTGAGACAACGGGAATGTCCAAGTTGGATCACCAAAATGTCTAACACATTTGGACCGCGAATAATCAAATTAGGCTAGATTAGTCCGGACGTTTTGAAATCCCCTAGCCCGCAAACAAATCAGAGGAAGCTCTTTGCGGTGTGGACGTTCAGTCGGATACACTCAAAACACCACCTGGAGCCAGTGCAATTTCACAATCCGGCATTGTTTTTGCGTTAAACCCATTCTTCTCCGCCCCAATAGCCATCGCGTTCGCTCGTTTCACCATGCAGTTGCCGCAATGAATTCATTGGAGATGCCCACAGAATGGTTCTTCAACCCTTCGGATCCGGAGAAGACCGTGCGCGCGGTCGCGGCCACGGAACGACATGTGAAGGTGAGGGAGAGCTCCTGCAAAGCGGACCAACGTGATGATGCCGCCTAGGCAATCACATCCCACGGCCCTCCCAGTACAAGCCACCGTACTACTACGCCAACCATCTCAACGGTCAGCCCCACACGCAGCAATCGCCATAGCACTCCGCCGCCTCCAGACACCATCCATCGTATGTCGTCGGCATCAACACTGACTACGTGTTCAAAGAGTCACAGTCGGCACAACTCGTCATGTGTAGTTTCCATCCGAGGAGCCCTCATCCGGGAGTGCCCGGTCACTGTTCATTCGAATGCCCCCCCTCCCCCTCCCCAAGCTCGACGGCACCCATCGACGATACGATGATGAACATGATCTACAACAGCGGCGGCCACAAGGACAAACAAGATGAGGACAACTACTGCTTGCAGCTGGAGCAAGAGACGCCAACGGATACCCAACAACCCGAGCAACCCGAGTCGTACATGGCTAATGCGGATGCAAAGAAGAGAGGTTCGGCGTACTTAAAGAAAGAGGATGAATTGTTGTGCTTGGCATGGTTGGGCACGAGTGTTGATCCATTTCAAGACACCGAGTAAAAGGGCGCGTTTTTTTGGCAAAATGTGCATGATTTTATGAGCAAAAACACTACCCCCCCCCCCCCCCCCCCCCGCACACACAAAACAAAGAAATGGTCCATGAACACAATGCGAAGTCGATAGACCGTCGATGGCACAACATTCAACATGAGTTCAACAAGTATTGTGGCGTGTATACACAAATACACAACTGATGGACAAGTGGCGCATCACTCCTCGAGCTCGTAAGTTTGCTTTGTGTTGCTCTATGCATTGGCAATTGGATTGATTGGCTCTATGTTACAACTTATTGGTTATGTCGTTCTCTTGCTTTGCTAGCCAAACTGGGCCACCGCTTTGTACCACAAGACCAAGGGCAAGCCATTGACGTTGATGCCTTATTGGTTCAAGTTGAATGGACAAAGCAAGCGGGCATCCATTACCCATTTCGCTAATACCACCGACGCCGAAGCTGATGACGATGATGTTGAGCCAACCATCGGAGGGCTTGCACCGGCCACCTGTGTGGCTAGGTCGAGGGGGGAGCAAATAGGAGGCTTACAAGGAGAAGCAAGAAGTGGCAACGACCAAGATATAGACAAGTTCGACGACATTATGGTACAGAAGGAGGAGGCATGTGTCAAACTAGTGATATAAAGGAGGAAAATAAGACGGAGAGATTTGACACGTTCATGGAGATGCAAAATAAGAAGCTTAAGCTTGGGGAGAGGAAGATTGCTATCAAAGTCGCTTCCGAGGAGCAAAATTTGTTGTTCCTGAAGGTGGCGGACTTGAATATTGATACAGTGAAGTTTGTTCAAGACTTCCATGCTATCATATACAATTTTTTTACGCAAAAGGAGGGTGAAAAGAGGTCAGAAAATTGAGGTATTTGACATGTACAACGACCTGAGACGTTTTGGAATTGATGGATGTAAAAACAGTCTTGAACATCCAATGGTTTTAGTACTAGTTGCACTTATTTGCAACTATTAAAATGTACCATTGAATTGCTATTTATTATCTAGATAAATTTGTTAAAGGGAAGAGAAGGTTGGATAAGAATGGACATTTGGCGAGACCCATTAAATGACCTTTCTCTAATTGGATGTTTGTGAACAAGTTCAAACGTGTCCACAGATATTTGGGGGGCGCAACATTAGGCTCAGCCAGACCCGATGGATGCAATTTTGGCCTGTTTGCCTGCCTGCATTGCATTGAATTTTTTACCCGCGTGAACCTTAAAGCACCGTTGGGCCTGGCTATAGAGGAATGCTCGGATCGACTGTTTCCAACAAGTCAGGCTCAAGCGATGCAATCAAGCTGACGTGGGTGGGTCTGGTGACACAGTTAGGTGCGAGCTGGTGCGGACATGTGGAGACCTGTACGTGAATTTGCACGTGTTCTACTTTAATCTTTTCATCCAACCCCTTCTAATCTACGCAACAGTGCTTTGATTCAACATAAGTTGTACACGAAAAAGATGCACATTGATGTTGTGATTTCATTTAGACGATTGGTTCATAGTATTGTTGATGTAAACGTTTAATTTCGTGTTCATGTTTAGAGCTTTTACACATTTTTTCACTAAATTTCCCTACCAGACTGTGCAGATGTTCCCTAGCTTTGCATGTGGTATGATCTTACTCACATTTCTTAATTTTCTTCACCTAGTCCCTTCTAATCTACACAATGGCGCTTCGATTTGAGATAAGTTGTACATGAAAAGGATGCACATCGACGTTTGGCTCCATTCTGGTGATTGGTTCGTAGTTTCGTTAACCGTAAATGTTGAACTTTGTGTTCATGTTTGTAGTTATGTTGGACGGGGTTTTTCACGGTTGAAATTTCCTTTGACCAGTAGCTTCATCTCGCCGTTTCACACAACTTTCATGTTGTGAGTTCTCTATTTCAATGCTCATGGACGAGTAACAAATCCCAATCTCGATTCATTTCAACTCAACGTCCATTTTGCATCATGTTTTCTTACTGTTATTTATAATGTTTTTATTCATAATAATGCTTTTTGGAGTAATTCTAATGCCTTTTCTCTCATAATATGCAAGGTATACACAAAGAGGGAGAATTCCGGCAGCTGGAAATCTGGACCTGGAAAAGCTACGTCAGGCCACCTATTCTGCACAACTCCAAACAAGCTAAAACTTCATGGAGATTTTTTATGGATTATTTGAGGAATATTGGAGCAAATAACTACCAGAGGGGCCCACCAAGTGGGCACAACCCACCTGGGCGCGCCAGGGAGCCCAAGCGCGCCCTGGTGGGTTGTACTCACCCAGACCCACCTCCGGTGCCCATCTTCTGGTATATAGGTCATTTTGACCTAGAAAAAAAAATATAGGGAGGACTTTCGGGACGGAGCGCCGCCGTCTCAAGGCGGAACTTGGGCAGGAGCACTTTTGCCCTCCGGCGGAGTGATTCCGCCGGGGGAACTTCCCTCCCGGAGGGGGAAATCATCGTCATCATCATCACCAACGACTCTCCCATCTTGGGGAGGGCAATCTCTATCAACATCTTCAACAGCACCATCTCATCTCAAACTCTAGTTCATTTCTTGTGTTCAATCTTGTTACCAGAACTATAAATTGGTGCTTGTGGGTGACTAGTAGTGTTGATTACATCTTGTAGTTGATTACTATATAGTTTATTTGGTGGAAGATTATTTGGTGTGCCTTTGGGGTGCCCCCCTCCCACGTATATAAAGGGGGGAGGAGAGGTGGACGGCCCAAGGGGGGCGCGCCAGGTGTGGGGAGTCCTACTAGGACTCCCTAGTCCAAGTAGGATTCTCCTCTCTTTTTTCCTTTTTCGGAATAGCAAAGAGGGAAAGAGAGGAGAAGTAGGAGAGGGAAAGGGAGGGGGGGGCACCGCCCCCACCCCTTGTCCAATTTGAACTGGGCAAGGGGGGCACGCACCACCTCCCTGGCCGGCCCTCTCTCCTCCACTAAGGCCCATGTATGCCCCATTAACTTCCCGAGGGGGGGGGGTTCCGGTAACCCCCGGTACTCCGAAACTCATCGGATACGACCCGAACCTTCCGGTGTCTGAATGTAACCTTCCAATATATGAATCTTTACCTCTCGACCATTTCGAGACTCCTCGTCATGTCCGTGATCTCATCCGGTAGTCCGAACAATCTTCGGTCGTCAAATCACATAACTCATAATACAAATCGTCATCGAACGTTAAGCGTGCGGATCCTACGGGTTCGAGAACTATGTAGACATGATCGAGACACATCTCCGGTCAATAACCAATAGCGGAACCTGGATGCTCATATTCACTCCTACATATTCTACGAAGATCTTTATCAGTCAAACCGCATAACAACATACGTTGTTCCCTTTGTCATCGGTATGTTACTTGCCCGAGATTCGATCGTCGGTATCATCATACCTAGTTCAATCTCATTACCGGCAAGTCTCTTTACTCGTTTCATAATACATCATCACATGGCTACCTCATTAGACACATTGCTTGGAAGGCTCATAGTGATGTGCATTACCGAGAGGGCCCAAAGATACCTCTCCGATACACGGAGTGACAAATCCTAATCTCGATCTATGCCAACTCAACAAACACAATTGGAGACACCTGTAGAGTATCTTTATAATCACCCAGTTACATTGTGACGTTTGATAGCACACAAGGTGTTCCTCCGGTATTCGGGAGTTGCATAATCTCATAGTCCGAGGAACATGTATAAGTCATGAAGAAAGCAATAGCAATAAAACTAAACGATCATTATGCTAAGATAACGGATGGATCTTGTCCATCACATCATTCTCTAATGATGTGACCCCGTTCATAAAATGACAACACATGTCTATGGTCAGGGAACTTAACCATCTTTGATTAACGAGCTAGTCTAGTAGAGGCATACTAGGGACACTCTGTTTGTCTATGTATTCACACATGTACCAAGTTTCCGGTTAATACAATTCTAGCATGAATAATAAACATTTATCATGATATAAGGAAATATAAATAACAACTTTATTATTGGCTCTAGGGCATATTTCCTTCAATCTCCCACTTGCACTACAGTCAATAATCTAGATTACATAGTAATGATTCTAACACCCATGGAGTCTTGGTGCTGATCATGTTTTGCTCGTGAGAGAGGATTAGTCAACGGTTCTGCAACATTCAGATCTGTATGTATCTTGCAAATCTCTATGTCTCCCTCCTTGACTTGATCGCGGATGGAATTGAAGCGTCTCTGTTGGGGAACACAGTATTTCAAAAACTTTCCTACGATCATGCAAGATCTATCTAGGAGATGCATTGCAACGAGAGGGGAGAGTGTGTCCATGTACCCCCATAGACCGAAAGCGGAAGCGTTTAGTAACGCGGTTGATGTAGTCGAATGTCTTCGCGATCCAACCGATCCAAGCACTGAACATACGACACCTCCACGTTCAGCACACGTTCAGCTCGATGACGTCCCTCGATCTCTTGATCCAGTTGAGGACGAGGGAGAGTTCCGTCAGCACGACGGCGTGATGACAATGATGATGAAGTTACCGACGCAGGGCTTTGTCTAAGCACTACGACGATATGACTGAGGTGTGTAACTGTGGAGGGGGGCACCGCACACGGCTAAGAGAAGACTTGGTGTGCCTTTGGGGTGCCCCCTCCCACGTATATAAAGGGGGGAGGAGAGGTGGCCGGCCCTAGGGGGGGCATGGGGGGAGTCATACTTGGACTCCCGGTCCAAGTAGGATTCGGTCCCCCTCTTTCCTATTCCAAGTAGGAGAAGAAGGGAAGGAGGAAGAGGAGAGAAGGAAGAAGGGGGGCGCCGCCCCCACCCCTTGTCGAATTCGGACTGGGCAAGGGGGGGGGCGCATCACCTCCTGGACGACCCTCTCTCTTCTCCACTAAGGCCCATGGTGGCCCATTAACCTCCTAGGGGGGGGGGTCCGGTAACCCCCGGTACTCCGAAACTTATTCGAAACGACCCGAACCATTTCGATGTCCGAATGTAGCCTTCCAATATATGAATTTTTATGTCTCGACCATTTCGAGACTCCTCATCATGTCCGTGATCTCATCCGGGACACTGAACAAACTTCGGTTCATCAAAACACGAAACTCATAATACGAATCGTCATTGAACGTTAAGCGTGCGGACCCTACGGGTTCGAGAACTATGTAGACATGACTGAGACATATCTCCGCTCAATAACCAATAGCGGAACCTGGATGCTCATATTGGCTCCTATATATTCTACGAAGATCTTTATCGGTCAAACCGCATAATAATATATGTTGTTCCCTTTGTCATCGGTATGTTACTTGCCCGAGATTCGATCATCGGTATCATCGTACCTAGTTCAATCTCATCACCGGAAAGTCTCTTTACTTGTTCCGTAATGCATCATCCCGTGACTAACTAATTAGTCACATTGCTTGCAAGGCTCATAGTGATGTGCATTACCGAGAGGGCCCAGAGATACCTCTCCAATACACGGAGTGACAAATCCTAATCTCAATCTATGCCAACTCAACAAACACCATCGGAGACCCCTGTAGAGCATCTTTATAATCACCTAGTTACATTGTGATGTTTGATAGCACACAAGGTGTTCCTCCGGTATTCGGGAGTTGCATAATCTCATAGTCCGAGGAACATGTATAAGTCATGAAGGAAGCAATAGCAGAAAAACTAAACGATCATTATGCTAAGCTAACAGATGGGTCTTGTCCATCACATCATTCTCTAATGATGTGATCCCGTTCATCAAATGACAACACATCTCTATGGTCAGGAAACTTAACCATCTTTGATTAACGAGCTAGTCAAGTAGAGGCATACTAGGGACACCCTGTTTGTTTATGTATTCACACATGTACTAAGTTTCCGGTTAATAAAATTCTAGCATGAATAATAAACATTTATCATGATATAAGGAAATATAAATAACAACTTTATTATTGCCTCTAGGGCATATTTGTTTCAGTCTCCCACTTGCACTAGAGTCAATAATCTAGATTACATAGTAATGATTCTAACACCCATGGAGTCTTGGTGCTGATCATGTTTTGCTCGTGAGAGAGTCTTAGTCAATGGGTCTGCAACATTCAGATCCGTATGTATCTTGCAAATCTCTATGTTTCCCTCCTTGACTTGATCGTGGATGGAATTGAAGCGTCTCTTGATGTGTTTGGTTCTCTTATGAAATCTGGATTCCTTCGCCAAGGCAATTGCTCCAGTATTGTCACAAAAGATTTTCATTGGACCCGTTGCACTAGGTATGACACCTAGATCGAATATGAACTCCTTCATCCAGACTCCTTCATTTGCTGCTTCCGAAGCAGCTATATATTCTGCTTCACACGTAGATCCCACCACGACGCTCTGCTTGGAACCGCACCAATTGACAGCTCCACCATTCAGTATAAATACGTATCCGGCTTGTGACTTAGAGTCATCCGGATCAGTGTCAAAGCTTGCATCGATGTAACTGTTTACGAGGAGCTCTTTGTCACCTCCATAAACGATAAACATATCCTTAGTCCTTTTCAGGTATTTCAGGATGTTCTTGACCGCTGTCCAGTGATCCACTGCAGGATTACTTTGGTACCTCCCTACTAAACTAATAGCAAGGCACACATCAGGTCTGGTACATAGCATTGCAAACATGATAGAACCTATGGCTGAAGCATAGGGAATGACTTCCATTTTTTTCTCTATCTTCTGCAGTGGTCGGGCACTAAGTCTGACTCAACTTCACACCTTGTAACACAGGCAAGAACCCTTTCTTTGACTGATCCATTTTGAACTTCTTCAAAACTTTATCAAGGTATGTGCTTTGTGAAAGTCCAATTAAGCGTCTTGATCTATCTCTATAGATCTTGATGCCTAATATATAAGCAGCTTCACCGAGGTCTTTCATTGAAAAATTCTTATTCAAGTATCCTTTTATGCTATTCAGAAATTCAGTATCATTTCCGATCAACAATATTTCATCCACATATAATATCAAAAATGCTACAGAGCTCCCACTCACTTTCTTGTAAATACAGGCTTCTCCAAAAGTCTGTATAAAACCATATGCTTTGATCACACTATGAAAGCGTATATTCCAACTCCGAGAGGCTTGCACCAGTCCATAAATGGATCGCTGGAGCTTGCACACTTTGTTAGCACCTTTTGGTTCGACAAAACCTTCTGGTTGCATCATATACAACTCTTTTTAAGATATCCATTAAGGAATGCAGTTTTGACATCCATTTTCAAAATTTCATAATCATAAAATGCAGCAATTGCTAACATGATTTGGATAGACTTAAGCATCGCTACGTGTGAGAAGGTCTCATCGTAGTCAACTCCTTGAACTTGTCAAAAACCTTTCGCAACAAGTCGAGCTTTGTAGACAGTAACATTACCGTCAGCGTCAGTCTTATTCTTGAAGATCCATTTATTTTCTATTGCTTGCCGATCATCGGGTAAGTCAACCAAAGTCCACACTTTGTTCTCATACATGGATTCCATCTCAGATTTCATGGCCTCAAGCCATTTTGCGGAATCTGGGATCATCATCGCTTCCTCATAGTTCATAGGTTCATCATGGTCAAGTAACATGACCTCCAGAACAGGATTACCATACCACTCTAGTGCGGATCTTACTCTGGTTGACCTACGAGGTTTAGTAGTAACTTGATCAGAAGTTTCATGATCGTCATCATTAGCTTCCTCACTAATTGGTGCAGGAATCACTGGAACTGATTTATGTGATGAACTACTTTCCAATAAGGGAGAAGGTACAATTACCTCATCAACTTCTACTTTCCTCCCACTCACTTCTTTCAAGAGAAACTCCTTCTCTAGAAAGGATCCATTCTTAGCAACGAATATCTTGCCTTCGGATCTGTGATAGAAGGTGTACCCAACAGTCTCCTTTGGTTATCCTATGAAGACACATTTCTTCGATTTGGGTTTGAGCTTATCAGGTTGAAGCTTTTTCACATAAGCATCGCAGCCCCAAACTTTAAGAAATGAAAACTTGGGTTTCTTGCCAAACCACAGTTCATATGGTGTCGTCTCAACAGATTTAGATGGTGCCCTATTTAACGTGAATGCAACCATCTCTAAAGCATAACCCCCAAACTATAACGGTAAATCAGTAAGAGACATCATAGATCGCACCATATCTAATAAAGTGCGGTTACGACGTTCGGACACACCATTACGCTGTGGTGTTCCAGGTGGCGTGAGTTGCGAAACTATTCCGCATTGTTTCAAATGAAGACCAAACTCATAACTCAAATATTCACCTCCACGATCCGATCGTAGAAACTTTATTTTCTTGTTACGATGATTTTCCACTTCACTCTGAAATTTTTTGAACTTTTCAAATGTTTCAGACTTATGTTTCATTAAGTAGATATACCCATATCTGCTCAAATTATCTGTGAAGGTTAGAAAATAACGATACCCGCCGCGAGCCTCAACACTCATCGGACCGCATACATCAGTATGTATTATTTCCAATAAGTCAGTTGCTCACTCCATTGTTTCGGAGAACGGAGTCTTAGTCATCTTCCCCATGAGGCATGGTTCGCAAGCATCAAGTGATTCCAAAAGCCCATCAACATGGAGTTTCTTCATGCGCTTTACACCAATATGACCTAAACGGCAGTGCCACAAATAAGTTGCACTATCATTATTAACTTTGCATCTTTTGGCTTCAATATTATGAATATGTGTATCACTACAATCGAGATTCAACAAAAATAGACCACCCATCAATGGTGCATGACCATAAAATATATTACTCATATAAATAAAACAACCATTATTCTCTGATTTAAATGAATAACCATCTCGCATCAAACAAGATCCAGATATAATGTTCATGCTCAACGCTGGCACCAAATAACAATTATTTAGGTCTAAAACTAATACCGGCAGTAGATGTAGAGGTAGCGTGCCGACGACGATCACATCGACTTTGGAACCATTTCCCACGCGCATCGTCACCTCATCCTTAGCCAATCTTCGTTTAATCCGTAGCCCATGTTTCGAGTTACAAATATGAGCAACGGAACCAGTATCAAATACCCAAGCGCTACTACGAGCATTAGTAAGGTACACATCAATAACATGTATATCAAATATAACTTTCACTTTGCCATCCTTCTTATCCGCCAAATACTTGGGGCATTTCCGCTTCCAATGACCAGTGTAACGCCCTCGATGCGGCTATATCTCCCACGTGTCGAAGCACGACTTAGAGGCATAACCGCATTGAAAGCAATGTCGCAAGTGAGGTAATCTTCACACAACCCATGTAATACATAAGGGAAAGAGATACATAGTTGGCTTACAATCGCCACGTCACACAATACATGAATAAAGCATTACATCATCCAGATACAATCAAGGTCCGACTACGGAACCAAAATAAAAGAAGACTACCCCAAATGCTACACAGATCCCTGATCGACCCCAACTGGGCTGCACTACTGATCAACTAGAATGAAACAACACAAAGGACAAGATCTTCATCGAGCTCCTCCTTGAGCTTGGTTGCGTCACCTGCTCGGTAACATCGGCACCTGCAAACTGGTTTTGGAAGTATCTGTGAGCCACGGGGACTCAGCAATCTCACACCCTCGCGATCAAGACTATTTAAGCTTATAGGAAGGGTAAAAGTATGAGGTGGAGCTGCAACAACGACTAGCATATATGGTGGCTAACATATACACAAATGAGAGCGAGAAGAGAAGTCAAAGCATGTTTGAGAAAGTATTATCAAGAAGTGATCCAAATCTACTTACGTCAAGCATAACTCCACACCGTGTTCACTTTCCGGACACCGCCGAGAAGGACCATCACGGCTACACACGCGGTTGATGTATTTTAATTAAGATAAGTTTCAGGTTTTCTACAACCGGACATTAACAAATTCCCATATGCCCATAACCATAGGCACGACTTTCGGAAGTTCAAATCCATGCAGGGGTGTCCCAACTTAGCCCATCACAAGCTCTCATGGTCAACGAAGGATATTCCTTCTAGCGGGAAGACCTGATCAGATTCGGAATCCCGGTTACAAGACATCCTCGACAATGGTAAAACAAGTCCAGCAAAACCACCCGCTGTGCCGACAAATCCCGATAGGAGCTGCACATACCTCGTTCTCAGGGCACACCGGATAAGCTAAGCGTACGGGAGCCAACGTAATCCAAGTTGCCAAGGGACGGCCCCGCACGGTGCTCTGGGTTGGACCAACACGTAGAGAAGCACTGGCCTGGGGGTTTAAATAAAGATGACCCTTGGGCTGGCCTAACCCAAGGGAAAAAGAGGCTAGGTGGTGAATGGTAAAACCAATGTTGGGCCTTGCTGGAGGAGTTTTATTCAAAGCAAACTGTCAAGGGGTTCCCATTATAACCCAACCGCGTAAGGAACGCAAAATCCGGGAACATAACACCGATATGACGGAAACTAGGGCGGCAAGAGTGGAACAAAACACCAGGCATAAGGCCGAGCCTTCCACCCTTTACCAAGTATATAGATGCATTAATTAAATAAGAGATATTGTGATATCCCAACAAAATATCCATGTTCCAACAAGGAACAAACTCCAATCTTCACCTGCAACTAAACACGCTATAAGAGGGGCTGAGCAAAGCGGTAACATAGCCAAACAACGGTTTGCTAGGACAAGGTGGGTTAGAGGCTTGGTTTAACAATATGGTAGGCATGATAAGCTAGTGGTAGGTATCGTAGCATAGGCATAGCAAAAGAGCGAGCAATCTAGCAAGCAAAGATAGAAGTGATTTCGAGGGTATGGTCATCTTGCCTGGAATCCCGCAAGGAAGAGGAACGAGTCCATGAAGAAGACAAACGGACGTAGTCGAACGGGTCCTAACAAACATGACATTATCGGAACCAACCCGAAGAAGCAACACCGGAAAGAAGCACACAACATAGTAAACAACCAACACATGAACATGGCATGATATGCGGAATGCGGTCTGTGATGCATATGCATGATTTGGAAAGGAATGAGTGAACCTGGCCTCAACATGGAAAACCAAGAGTGCCACTGGAAAGGTGAGTTGATTTCAGTTGAAATCGATATAAAGATCACCGGAATCGGATGCACGGTTTGGAAATGACAAGCAAAACAAATATGGCACCGGTCTGCGATTAACAGCAAGTAGCCATCTAAATGCATCAAGATAAATATGCTACATCACTCAAACATGGCAAAAAAAATACATGGCAGGGATCCACTCATGATGCTTGACAAAAGATGAACACTGAGCTATGACTAATTCATCCAATAACAGGTTCAAACAAGCATGGCAAAAGTGCAAATGATAACAGGTTTCAGACTTAGTGAAATTAACACAAGTCTGGAATTTATCATCAGGAGGCAATGTTTAGAGCATGATAACTACATGCTACAGTAACATATCATGGCAAAGCAAGGCATGGCATGAAGCTACTCAAAGCATATAACAAAAGTCCCTTAGTGACCTTGAGCCAAAAGGGATCAGAAAATACAATTGCAAGCATGTGAACATGGCAAAAACATAAACATATTCAGACTTAGTGAAAAACTGGAGCATGGCAAATCAGATAACGAGTAGGCATGTTTACGAGCTCGATGCACTCACTACAGAGCATGGCATGACAAACTTAGCATACAACCATCAAGAAGACATGGCATAGAAGCTATACATGGCAAGAACAATATCATAGCATGCACAGATCAATAGCAACATCCTCGGCAAAATCGCTAAACATGTCAACAACCTGCCAGGATCATTTTATAGCAAAAGTAGAGCTCGATTGACTCAAGCTAGGGTGCTCCATAATTGCAAACAAAGACATGGATGGAAAAATCACAACAATATTAACAAAACATCCTTACTGAGCATCCTCAAAAGAGGCACGGATCACTAGGAAACAACATGAACATATGACATAACAACAAAAATAGGACAAGGACTTGGTGAAATTCCAAGTCCCTGAAATCAGCATCAACGAGTAAGCTACTTTGTATGCTTGTGCTAGTCACCACAAAGATCACAAAAATACATGGCATACACCCCTATAAAGATGGCATGGCATATAACAAAACACATGTAGAGCTCAGGGTCATAGCATGCACACATTAATCATGGCAAATATGACAAAAGGCCATTTGCTGAAACAGATCTGCAACTTTCCTCACATAGCCCTCTTCTAACAGCATTTCGGGCATCAAGATGAGCTCAAATGAAAATGATGCAATGATATGAAATGATGTACTTGTTGAGACGAACATTTTGATATGCTACACGCACGAATCAGAGCTTCAGATGCAGAGTTATGGCATGTCAAAGATTGCCTAAAAAATTAGGGTTAGGGTCGAGAAAGTCAACCGATTCCAGATCTGGATCTGGTGGGCGCGGATCCCGAGGTTCGTCCTTGAGCTTGCCGGCGATGGGGATGCGGTGGCCGGACTCGAGGAAGCTCACCGGCGCGAGGGGGGCTCGCCGGAGTAGAGGGAATGGCCGGAGGAGAGGTCACCGGATCCGGGGAAGAACGGGGCGGCCTCGGGCGTCTCCGGCGATGGGGCGGCATGGTGGTGGAGGCGCGGCGAACTGGACCGGGGCGGCGCGGTGACCGGATCGGCGGGGCGACTGTCGCCGGCGATGGCCGGAGGCGGCGCCTGGCGCCGGTCGGCGGGAAGAAAGGCGGGCGAGGCCTGAGGCGGCGCGGGCTCTCGGGGGCCCGGCGTGGGCTGTGGCGGGCCGCGGTGGGAGGCGCCGGCAGTTGCCACGTGGCAGCCTCCTGTTGGTGGCGGCGGCGAGCGGACACGTCCGCTGCCCGGATTTTTGTCCGGCGGCGGGTGGAGTTTTTCTAGGGTTAGGGTGGAAGGAGACTCGGGATTTTCGAGGAGGGGTCTATTTATAGAGGTAGGAAGAGCTAGGAAGCTCCAAATGAGGTGCGGTTTGCGGCCACACGATCGTGATCGAACGTTCTAGACGATGGAGGGGCTTTTGGTGGGTTTTGGGCCAAATTGGAAGGGTGTTGGCTGCAACACACACGAGGCCTTTTCGGTCCCTCGGTTAACCGTTGGAGTATCAAACGAACTCCAAATGGAACGAAACTTGACAGATGGTCTACCGGTAGTAAACCAAGGCCGCATGACAAGTCTCGGTCCAATCCGAAAACGTTTAACACCCGCACACGAAAAGAGGTAGAAAGGGACACCGGGTGACATAGGAGCGCCGGATTGCAAAACGGACAACGGGGAAAAGGCTCGGATGCATGAGACGAACATGTATGCAAATGAAATGCACATGATGACATGATATGAGATGCATGACACGCAAGCAATGACAAGGCAACACAGTGAATAACTGGAAGACAACTGGCACATCAGTCTCGGGGCGTTACAACACTCCACCACTACGAGAGGATCTCGTCCCGAGATCTAGAATGGCACCGGAGGGAAAACGGAAGAAAAAGAGGAGAGGTAAAGCTAAGTTGCTTCTTTGACAAACGAGTGAAACCACGAGCCTGGAGAGGTTGAACAAATTGCAAGAAATAAGGCAACAAAGAAGAACAAGGTTGAAAGCACTCCGTTAAGAATGGGGGAAAGAAAGAACCGATTCGGGTAGCACTTCGGTTGAAAAGATATGAAAGACCTGATAAAATGAAAGAGCTTGAGCAAAGGGACATAACACTCCGGTTAAATGGGTGAGCACGAAAAGAATATGATCTTTGATGAAAACGAGATGATGGTTGAAGAAAGCAAAATCATAATGCCTCCCGAATGAGAGAATAGAAGTTGGATCGTCGGAACAAAAGAACGGAGAAGAAAACAACATCTTCTACCTCCGATGAGCTTGAAAAGCATCTTTAGGAGTAGGGTCGAACGGAGTTGTTAGAAAACCAAAAACTAAAAGATATGCTTGTAGTGGGCTTATGGGAGATATCTCAAAATTATGAGGTGAAATTCTGCCATTAACGAAACAAGATTGGATAGATATCAACAAGGATACGAGAAACTATTTCACCGGGAGGATAAGTGAAGAACTTGGATCATTTATAAGCACCATAATAGCAACAATCCTTAGGGAAGGCTTAAGGTGAAATATAGCCCAAGATAACTCCAATGAAGAGATTAATGGATTGGAAAGGATGTGTTGAGCGAAGAGAAAATGATGGATTTAGATATGTCACTCTTGAAACCCTTGTGATCCATGAAACACGAAGGGAAATTATCAACAATGACATAACACCACCTCAAAAGACATGCGTGAAAGAATTGCACTCTGGGTTGCAAGATGGAGAATGCTTGAACTCCTCTGAAAAGAATCTCAATGAAAACTTTGAGAAGGAATTAAATCCTTTATGAACCCTCATGTAGAGCCTCCATGAAGAACTCCGGTTAAAAGAATGATCACAAAGAAGTGAAGGATGAAAAGAATAAGGTTGAAGCCTTGCAATGATTGAATGAAGCTTTGCGACGAGATAAATGAGAGATCCTGAAACTCCGGGAAAAGAAAAGATAAAGCATCTCGAACTGAGAATGTGATATGATGACGCACTCCGGAAAAATAAATTGAATAAACTCGATGAAACAAGAATAAGAATTACATTATGCTTATCCTTCACCAATTTAATTGATGACGAGCAAACGGATTTGGCATACTACTTATTCTCGTAGAAAGGATTAAGCAAGATATAACGCAAACTTGAGAAGGTCTTCAACGAACCACCGGTAGGATTGGAAATAAGGAGTCAATTGATATTATAACGAAGGAAGAAGAATATTAGAAGAGGCACCGGTAGAATTCAAAATGAACGAAGAAAATATAAAGAAACACCGGGAATAATTTGCAAATGAACAAAGATGCTTGAGAGAATTTAGATACAAGTGAAACGAATAGATCACGAACCGATTAGAGAATATTTGAATGATGCACCAGTAAGATTTGGAGAACAATAGTTGAAAGCTGAGGATGAATAAACCCAAATTGATGGACTCCGGATAATCAAACTGAGAAGACTCTTGAATTGCTTCGGATGGGTGAAAAGAATTCTGACAATCGAAAACAATTATGAGAGGATGGCCTCGAACTAGAATCACGAATCTTTGAGAGGACGGATAAGATATGGAGCTAAAACTCTTCTTCAGTCTTCAAATGTTTGAGAGAACCACCACCTTGAATCGTTTAGACACTCCGGAAGAATCAAAAGTGAAGAGGTAGAGCCAACAATGACAAAGAATTTGAAAGGTCTTGGAGAAATACATATGACTGATGATAACTCATTCTTACATCAAACTTCGGAAAGAATTTTGAGGATAGCTCCGGGAAAATAAGAAGAGTCAGGTAAGATCCTGGGAAAAAACCTGTGGGTTAGGGCCCACTCAAAAGAAACATCGTTGAAATGATTGCTTGAAAAAAAGAGATTGCACCAGTTGAATTAAATGACTTGAATGAGATAACGACCTCGCAAAAGCTTGAACGAATTGAGAATGGAAACTTGAATCTTCTGAGATATCTTCAACACTCCGGAACAATTGAATAGTGAGAGGTGAATAATTAAGAGGTGCACCGGTATGAGAATGCATTTGAAACGAGAAAAGGATATGATCGACAAATCTTGACTTGAATCCACCGGAGAAGAAAAGAATGAAGAATGATGAACGAGTAGAGCATCTTCAAGAGAACCACCGGGTAAGAACATCGACGAAAAAGAATGGAGAGACTTCTCATCAATCACATGATAATTGATTCAGAAATCCGAATCCTCGAAGAAAATGGGTGGGAGGGTGGGAAAACAAAGTCAACTTGGAACGAATGAAGCAAACACCGTTGAGAAAGTTGAGATTGAAACTTGCGGATGTTGAAATGATCGGATCCACTTGAAGAGAAAGACGCCGGTCGAGAAGGAACTTAGATGACAAACTCGATGATCAAGAAGGATTAGCATTCACGTAGGAGTATAAGAACACCGCTTAGGAAAGGTATGGAATCAACATTTGACTTCAAAGCAACTCGAATACCACAACTCAAAACAAAACAAAGGATTGGCTTGTAGAATAAGCCGGAACAAACATATGATAGATCCCATATCGTATCATGTGTTTGTTGGAAAGAATTCCTACGAGCTACTTGAATTCCCACTTATAAACTCCCGAAACTTTCTGGTTATGCAATCAGGTGTTGGGGATACAGGGGAAGCATAATATCTCACCCAAAACTAGCAAATCCTACATTCAGTTGTATCCATCCTTCAACACATAACCAAGAAACCTTCGGAAATCGTTTCCCTCAACCTTCGAAAAGCATCCGTTATACGAGTTATGGCAATACTCCCGAACTCCCGCCCCAGTACTGGGTGGTGTCGAGGTTATCTCACCAACAACTGCATAAAAGAGATTTTCGATGTCGGCGAAACTCAGGTATTCCAGAATCTCAACGATAAAATTGTGACGACAACACCTTGGAGCTCAACTCCCCGGGACACTGCCACAACCCCTAAATGTCAGGAGGCACCAAGAACAATGTTCTCGTCACAAAACCATCGGAACAATTCCAAGATACCCGCATGATCCTAAGAATTTTTTAGTGAAATTTGAGAAGAGAAGAGTCAAAACTCTACGTTAGGATGCCTCACCAGAGCGACAAAGGGACTGAGGAGTAAAAGAATTCCTAACTCTCTGATATATAATTCCTAATTGACTCAAAACATTTTTCTAGACTCAACAACGCCAACGATTTGATCAAGCAGGGGGCTCCTAAGGTCAGGGAAGGCTCTTATTACCAACTTGTAACGCCCTCGATACGGCTATATCTCCCACGTGTCGAAGCACGACTTAGAGGCATAACCGCATTGAAAGCAATGTCCAAGTGAGGTAATCTTCACACAACCCATGTAATACAAAAGGGAAAGAGATACATAGTTGTCTTACAATCGTCACGTCACACAATACATGAATAAAGCATTACATCATCCAGATACAATCAAGGTCCGACTACGGAACCAAAATAAAAGAAGACTACCCCAAATGCTACACAGATCCCCGATCGACCCCAACTAGGCTCCACTACTGATCAACTAGAACGAAACAACACAAAGGACAAGATCTTCATCGAGCTCCTCCTTGAGCTTGGTTGCGTCACCTACTCGATAACATCGGCACGTGCAAACTGGTTTTGGAAGTATCTGTGAGCCACGGGGACTCAGCAAGCTCACACCCTCACGATCAAGACTATTAAAGCTTATAGGAAGGGTAAAAGTATGAGGTGGAGCTGCAGCAAGCGACTAGCATATCTGGTGGCTAACATATACGCAAATGAGAGTGAGAAGAGAAGGCAAAGCACGTTCGAGAAAGTATGATCAAGAAGTGATCCAAATCTACTTACGTCAAGCATAACTCCAACACCGTGTTCACTTCCCGGACACCGCCGAGAAGAGACCATCACGGCTACACACGCGGTTGATGTATTTTAATTAAGATAAGTTTCAGGTTTTCTACAACCGGACATTAACAAATTCCCATCCACCCATAACCGCAGGCACGGCTTTTGAAAGTTCAAATCCCTGCAGGGTGTCCCAACTTAGCTCATCACAAGATCTCACGGTCAACGAAGGATAATCCTTCTAGCGGGAAGACCCGATCAGACTCGGAATCCCGGTTACAAGACATCCTTGACAATGGTAAAACAAGTCCAGCAAAACCACCCGCTGTGCCGACAAATCCTGATAGGAGCTGCACATATCTCGTTCTCAGGGCACACCGGATAAGCTAAGCGTACGGGAGCCAACATAACCCAAGTTGCCAAGGGACGGCCCCGCACGGTGCTCTGGGTTGGACCAACACTTAGAGAAGCACTGGCCCGGGGGTTTAAATAAAGATGACCCTTGGGCTGGCCTAACCCAAGGGAAAAAGAGGCTAGGTGGCGAATGGTAAAACCAATGTTGGGCCTTGCTGGAGGAGTTTTATTCAAAGCGGTCAAGGGGTTCCCATTATAACCCAACCGCGTAAGGAACGCAAAATCCGGAAACATAACACCGATATGACGGAAACTAGGGCGGCAAAAGTGGAACAAAACACCAGGCATAAGGCCGAGCCTTCCACCCTTTACCAAGTATATAGATGCATTAATTAAATAAGAGATATTGTGATATCCCAACAAAATATCCATGTTCCAACAAGGAACAAACTCCAATCTTCACCTGCAACTAACAACGCTATAAGAGGGGCCGAGCAAAGCGGTAACATAGCCAAACAACGGTTTGCTAGGACAAGGTGGGTTAGAGGCTTTATTTAACAATATGGGAGGCATGATAAGCAAGTGGTAGGTATCGTAGCATAGGCATAGCAAAAGAGTGAGCAATCTAGCAAGCAAAGATAGAAGTGATTTCGAGGGTATGGTCATCTTGCCTGGAATCCCGCAAGGAAGAGGAACGAGTCCATGAAGAAGAAAAACAGACGTAGTCGAACGGGTCCTCACAAACGCGACGTTATCGGAACCAACCCGAAGAAGCAACACCGGAAAGAAGCACACAACATAGTAAACAACCAACACATGAACATGGCATGATATGCGGAATGCGGTCTGTGATGCATATGCATGATTTGGAAAGGAATGAGTGAACCTGGCCTCAACATGGAAAACCAAGAGTGCCACTGGAAAGGTGAGTTGATTTCAGTTGAAATCGATATAAAGATCACCGGAATCGGATGCACGGTTTGGAAATGACAAGCAAAACAAATATGGCACCGGTCTGCGATTAACAACAAGTAGCCATCTAAATGCATCAAGATAAATATGCTACAGCACTCAAACATGGCAAAAAAATACATGGCAGGGATCCACTCATGATGCTTGACAAAAGATGAACACTGAGCTACGGTTAATTCATCCAATCACAGGTTCAAACAAGCATGGCAAAAGTGCAAATGATAACAGGTTTCAAACTTAGTGAAATTAACACAAGTCTGGAATTTATCATCAGGAGATAATGTTTAGAGCATGATAACTACATGCTACAGGAACATATCATGGCAAAGCAAGGCATGGCATGAAGCTACTCAAAGCATATAACAAAAGTCCCTTCGTGACCTTGAGCCAAAAGGGATCAGAAAATACAATTGCAAGCATGTGAACATGGCAAAAACATAAACAGATTCAGACTAGTGAAAAACTGGAGCATGGCAAATCAGATAACGAGTAGGCATGTTTACGAGCTCGATGCACTCACTACAGAGCATGGCATGACAAACTAAGCATACACCCATCAAGAAGACATGGCATAGAAGCTAGACATGGCAAGAACAATATCATAGCATGCACGGATCAATAGCAACATCCTCGGCAAAATCGCTAAACATGTCAACAATTTGCCAGGATCATTTTATAGCAAAAGTAGAGCTCGATTGACTCAATCTAGGGTGCTCCATAATTGCAAACAAAGACATGGATGGAAAGAGCACAACAATATTAACAAAACACCTGTACGGATCATCCTCAAAAGAGGCACGGATCACTAGGAAACAACATGAACATATGACATAACAACAAAAACAGGACAAAGACTTGGTGAAATTCTATGTCCCTGAAATCGGCATCAATGAGTAAGCTACTTTGCATGCTTGTGCTAGTCACCAAAAAGATCAAAAAAAATACATGGCATACACCCCTGTAAAGATGGCATGGCATATAACAAAACACATGTAGATCTCAGGGTCATAGCATGCACACATTAATCATGGCAAAAATGACAAAAGGCCATTTGCTGAGACAGATCTGCAACTTTCCTCACATAGCCCTCTTCCAACAGCATTTCGGGCATCAAGATGAGCTCAAATGAAAATGATCCAATGAGATGAAATGATGTACTCGTTGAGACGAACATTTTGATATGCTACACGCACGAATCGGAGCTTCGGATACAAATTTATGGCATGTCAAAGATTGCCTAAAAATTAGGGTTAGGGTCGAGAAAGTCAAGCGATTCCAGATCTGGATCTGGCGGGCGCGGATCCCGAGGTTCGTCCACGAGCTTGCCGGCGATGGGGATGCGGTGGTCGGACTCGAGGAAGCTCGCCGGCGCGTGGGGGGCTCGCTGGAGTAGAGGGACTGGCCGGAGGAGAGGTCACCGGATCCGGGGAAGAACGGGGCGGCCTCGGGCGTCTCCGGCGATGGGGCGGCGTGGTGGTGGAGGCCCGGCGAACTGGACTTGGGGCGGCGCGGCGACCGGATCGGCGGGGCGACTGCTGCCGGCGATGGCCGGAGGCGGCGCCGGGCACCGATCGGCGGGAAGAAAGGCGGGCGAGGCCTGAGGCGGCGCGGGCTCTCGGGGGCCCGGCGTGGGCTGCGGCGGGCCGCGGTGGGAGGCGCTGGCGGTTGCCACGTGGCAGCCTCCGGTTGGCGGCGGCGGCGAGCGGACACGTCCGCTGCCCGGATTTTTGTCCGGCGGTGGTGGGTGGAGTTTTTCTAGGGTTAGGGTGGAAGGAGACCGGGATTTTCGAGGAGGGGTCTATTTATAGAGGTAGGAAGAGCTAGGAAGCTCCAAATGAGGTGCGGTTTGCGGCCACGCGATCGTGATCGAACGCTCTAGACGATGGAGGGGATTTTGGTGGGTTTTGGGCCAAATTGGAAGGGTGTTGGGCTGCAACACACACGAGGCCTTTTCGGTCCCTCGGTTAACCGTTGGAGTATCAAACGAACTCCAAATGGCACGAAACTTGACAGCGGTCTACCGGTAGTAAACCAAGGCCGCATGACAAGTCTCGGTCCAATCCGAAAACGTTTAATACCCGCACACAAAAAGAGGTAGAAAGGGACACCGGGTGACATAGGAGCGCCGGATTGCAAAACGGACAACGGGGAAAAGGCTCGGATACATGAGACGAACATGTATGCAAATGAAATGCACATGATGACATGATATGAGATGCATTACACGCAAGCAATGACAAGGCAACACAGCGAATAACTGGAAGACAACCGGCACATCGGTCTCGGGGCGTTACAACCAGTCCCTTTGCAGTAGAAGCACTCAATTTTAGGCTTAGGTCCAGACTTGGGCTTGTTCCCTTGAGCAGCAACTGGCTTGCTGTTCTTCTTGAAGTTCCCCTTCTTCCCTTTGCCCTTTTTCTTGAAACTAGTGGTCTTGTTAACCATCAACACTTTATGCTCCTTCTTGATTTCTACTTCCACAACCTTTAGCATCGCGAAGAGCTCGGGAATTGTCTTATCCATCCCTTGCATATTATAGTTCATCACGAAGCTTTTATAACTTGGTGGCAGTGATTGAAGAACTTTTTCAATGACACTATCATCAGGAAGATTAACTCCCAATTGAGTCAAGTGGTTGTGGTACCCAGACATTCTGAGTATATGTTCACTGACAGAACTATTCTCCTCCATTTTGTAGCTGTAGAACTTATTGGAGACTTCATATCTCTCAATCCGGGCATTTGGTTGAAATATTAACTTCAACTCCT
Organism: Triticum urartu; assembly: GCF_003073215.2. Lineage (NCBI taxonomy): Eukaryota > Viridiplantae > Streptophyta > Magnoliopsida > Poales > Poaceae > Triticum > Triticum urartu. The sequence goes on along the minus strand of NC_053027.1, from coordinate 145,980,529 downwards.
GGAACATCTCATATGCTCCATGACGTTCAAAACATCGTTGAAGTCCCGATTCTAAGCCGCAAAGCATGGCACACTGAACTATCGAGTAGTCACCAGCTTTGCTCCGCCAGGCGTCATAACATCTGGAGTTGCTCCCGCAACGGGCTTTGCACCTAGCGGTGCTTCCAGGACGTAATTCTTCTGTGCAGTAATGAGGATAATCCTCAAGTTACGGACCTAGTCCATGTAATTGCTACCATCATCTTTCAACTTAGCTTTCTCTAGGAACGCATTAAAATTCAAAGGAACAGTGGCACGGGCCATTGATCTACAACAACATAGACATGCAAAATACTATCAGGTACTAAGTTCATGATAAATTAAAGTTCAATTAATCATATTACTTCCCACTTAGATAGACATCCCTCTAGTCATCTGAATGATCATGTGATCCATATCAACTAAACCATGTCCGATCATCACGTGAGATGGAGAAGTTTTCAATGGTGAACATCACTATGTTGATCACATCTACTATATGAGTCACGTTCAACCTTTCAGTCTCAGTGTTCCGAGGCCATATCTGCATATGCTAGGCTCCTCAAGTTTAACTCAAGTATTTTGCGTGTGCAAAACTGGCTTGCACCCTTTGTGAACGTAGAGTTTATCACACCCGATCATCAGTTGGTGTCTCGGCATGACGAACTGTAGCAATGGTGCATACTCAGGGAGAACACTTATACCTTGAAATTTAGTGAGAGACCATCTTATAATGCCACCGCCGTACTAAGCAAAATAAGATGCATATAAGATAAACATCACATGCAATCAAAATAAGTGATATGATATGGCCATCAGGATCTTGTGCCTTTGATCTCCATCTCCAAAGCACCGTCATGATCACCATCGTCACTAGCTTAACACCTTGATCTCCATCATAGCACCGTTTTCGTCTCGCCAACTATTGCTTCTACGACTATCGCTACCGCTTAGTGATAAAGTAAAGCAATTACATGGCAATTGCATTTCATACAATAAAGTGACAACCATAAGGCTCCTGCTAGTTGCCGATAACGGTTACAAAACATGATCATATCACAAAAATTTATATCTCATCATGTCTTGACACCATCACATCACAACATGCCCTCAAAAACAAGTTAGACGTCCTCTACTTTGTTGTTGCAAGTTTTACGTGGCTGCTACGGGCTTCTAGCAAGAACCGTTCTTACCTACACATCAAAACCACGATGATTTTTCGTCAAGTGTGCTGTTTTAACCTTCAACAAGGACCAGACGTAGTCAAACTCGATTCAACTAAAGTTGGAGAAACAGACACCCGCTAGCCATCTATGTGCGAAGCACGTCGGTAGAACCAGTCTCATGAACGTGGTAATGTAATGTTGGTCCGGGCCGCTTCATCCAACAATACCGCCGAATCAAAGTAAGACGTTGCTGGTAATCCAGTAGGAGATTACACGCAAGTCACCTAGTACCTGCACAAACAATCAAGAAACTCACAACCAAATCGATAAAGGGGTTGTCACTCCCTTCACGGTCACTTACGAAAGTGAGATCTGATAAAGATAATAAGATAAATATTTTTGGTATTTTTGCTGTATAGATTGCAAAATAGTAAACGAGATGCGATAATAAAAAGAGATGCAATATAATAAGGAAGAGACCCAGGGGCCATAGGTTTCACTAGTGGCTTCTCTCATGATAGCAAGTATTATGATGGGTGAACAAATTACTGCCGAGCAATTGATAGAAGAGCGCATAGTTATGAGAATATCTAGGCAATGATTATGAAATATAGGCATCACGTCTGTGTTAAGTAGACCGAAACGATTCTGCATCTACTACTATTACTCCACACATCGACCGCTATCCAGCATGCATCTAGATTATTAAGTTCATAAGAACAGAGTAACGCATTAGGCAAGATGACATGACGTAGAGGGATAAACTCAAGCAATATGATATAAACCCCATATTTTTATCCTCGATGGCAACAATACAATACGTGCCTTGCTGCCCCTACTGTCACTGGGAAAGGACACCGCAAGATTGAACCCAAACCTAAGCACTTCTCCCATTGCAAGAAAGATCAATCTAGTGGGCCAAACTAAACCGATAATTCGAAGAGACTTGCAAAGATATCAAATCATGCATATAAGAATTCAGAGAAGAACCAAATATTGTTCATAGATAAACTTGATCATAAATCCACAATTCATCGGATCTCAGCAAACACACCGCAAAAAGTATTACGTCAAATAGATCTCCAAGAACATCGAGGAGAACTTTGTATTGAGAACCAAAGAGAGAGAAGAAGCCATCTAGCTAATAACTATGGACCCGAAGGTCTATGGTAAACTACTCACACATCATCGGAGAGGCTATGGTGTTGATGTAGAAGCCCTCTGTGATCGAATCCCCCTTCGGCAGATCGCCGAAAAAGGCCCCAGATGGGATCTCACGGGTACATAAGGTTGTGGCGGTGGAAAAGTGGTTTCGTGGCTCTCCTGGATGTTTTTGGGTATAAGAGTATATATAGGCAAAAGAAGTACGTCAGTGGAGCTACGAGGGGCCCACGAGGGTGGGGGCGCGCCTACCCCCCTAGGCGCGCCCTCCTGCCTCATGGCCGCCTTGTTGCATCTCTGGCTTCCACTCCAAGTCTCCTAGATTGCGTTTGTTCCAAGAAAGATCCTCGCGAAGGTTTTGTTCCGTTTGGATTCCGTTTGATATTCCTTTTGTGCGGAACATCGAAATAGGCAAAAAAACAGAAACTGGCACTGGGCCTTTGGTTAATAGGTTAGTCCGAGAAATAATATAAAAGAGCATATTAAAGCCCGTTAAACATCAAATAGATAATATAATAGCATGGAACAATAAAAAATTATAGATACGTTGGAGAAGTATCAGCATCCCCAAGCTTAATTCCTGCTCATCCTTGAGTAGGTAAATGATAAAAACATAATTTTTGATGTGGAATGCTTCCAAACATAATTTTCAATGTAAGTTTCTTTATTATGGCATGAATATTCAGATCCAAACGATTCAAGACAAAAGTTTAATATTGACATAAAAATAATAATACTTCAAGCATACTAACCAAGCAATTATGTCTTCTCAAAATAACATAGCCAAAGAAAGCTCATCCCTACAAAATCATATAGTTTGGCCATGCTTCATTTTCTTCACACAAAATGCTCCCATCATGCACAACCCCGATGACAAGCCAAGCAATTGTTTCATACTTTAGTATTCTCAAACTTTTTCAACTTTCACGCAATACATGAGCGCGAGCCATGGACATAGCACTATAGGTGGAACAGAATATGATGATGGAGGTCGTGTGGAGAAGACAAAAAAGGAGAGCACATCGACGCGGCTAATCAATGGGCTATGGAGATGCCCATCAATTGATGTCAATGCGGGGAGTAGGGATTGCCATGCAACAGATGCACTAGAGCTATAAATGTATGAAAGCTCAACAAAAGAAACTAAGTGGGTCTGCATCCAACTTGCTTGCTCACAAAGACCTTGGGCATTTTGAGGAAGCCCATTGTTGGAATATACAAGCCAAGTTATATAATGAAAATTCCCACTAGTATATGGAAATGACAAAATAAGAGACTCTCTATCATGAAGATCATGGTGCTACTTTGAAGCACAAATGTGGAAAAAGGATAGTAACATTGTCCCTTCTCTCTTTTTCTCTCATTTTTTGGGCCTTCTCCTTTTTTTATTTGGCCTTTTTTTATTTCCTCACATGGGACAATGCTCTAATAATGATGATCATCACACTTCTATTTATTTACAACTCGATATTAGAGCAAAATATGACTCTATATGAATGCCTCTGGCGGTGTACCGGGATGTGCAATGATGCAAGAGTGACATGTATAAAAAATTATGAGCGGTGGCTTTGCCACAAATACGATGTCAACTACAGGATCATGCAAGGCAATATGACAATGATGAAGTGTGTCATAATAAACGGAACGGTGGAAAGTTGCATGGAAATATATCTCGGAATGGCTGTGGAAATGCCATAATAGGTAGGTATGGTGGCTGTTTTGAGGAGGATATAAGGAGGCTTATGTGTGATAGAGCGTATCATATCACGGGGTTTTGATGCACCGGCGAAGTTTGCACTAACTCTCGAGGTGAGAAAGGGCAATGCACGGTACCGAAGAGGCTAGCAATGATGGAAGGGTGAGAGTGCGTATAATCCATGGACTCAACATTAGTCATAAAGAACTCACATACTTATTACAAAAATCTACAAGTCATCAAAACCAAGCACTACGCACATGCTCCTAGGGGGATATATTGGTAGGAAAAGACCATAACTCGTCCCTGACCACCACTCATAAGGAGGACAATCAAAGAAACACCTCATGCTTCAAATTTGTTACACAACGGTTACCATACGTGCATGCTACGGGACTTGCAGACCTCAACACAAGTATTTCTCAAATTCAAAAATACTAAACTAGCATGACTCTAATATCACCGTCTTCATATCTCAAAACAATCATCAAGTATCAAACTTCTCATAGTATTCAATGCACTCTATATGAAAGTTTTTATTATACCCATCTTGGATGCCTATCATATTAGGACTAATTTCATAACCAAAGCAAATTACCATGCTGTTCTAAAATAATCTCAAAATAATATAAGTGAAGCATGAGAGATCAATAATTTCTATAAAATAAAACCACCACCGTGCTGTAAAAAGATAAAAGTGAAGCGCTAGAGCAAAATTATCTAGCTCAAAAGATATAAGTGAAGCACATAGAGTATTCTAATAAATTCCGGTTCATGTGTGTCTCTCCCAAAAGGTGTGTACAACAAGGATAATTGTGGTGAAATAAAAATAAAAGACTCAAATCATACAAGACGCTCCAAGAAAAACACATAACATGTGGTGAATAAAAATATTGCCTCAAGTAAAGTTACCGATAGACGAAGACGGAAGAGGGGATGCCTTCCGGGGCGTCCCCAAGCTTAGGCTTTTGGTCGTCCTTAAATTTTACCTTGGGGTGCCTTGGGAATCCAAAATCTTAGGCTCTTGCCACTCCTTGTTCCAAAATCCATCAAATCTTTACCCAAAAACTTGAAAACTTCACGACACAAAACTCAACAAAAAATCTCATGAGCTCTGTTAGTATAAGAAAACAAACCACCACTTTAATGTACTGTAATGAACTCATTCTCTATTTATATTGGTGTTAAACCTACTGTATTCCAACTTCTCTATGGTTCATACCCCCCGATACTAGCCATAGATTCATCAAAATAAGCAAACAACACAAGAAAAACAGAATCTGTCAAAACAGAATAGTGTGTAGCAATCTGGAGGTTTCGAATACTTATGTAACTCCAAAAATTCTGAAAAATTAGGAAGACCTAAATAATTTTTATATTGATCTACTGCAGTTGGAATTGGTATTTTATCACTCTCTGGTAAAAAATAAAAATTATTGTCGTGAGCACATACTTTCTGTTTTTTCAGTAAGATCAAACAGCAATCACCCAAGAAGATCCTAAAGGCTTTACTTGGCACAAACACTAACTAAAACATAAAAAAACAATCATAACAGAGGCTAGATAGATTATTTATTACTAAACAGGAACAAAAAGTAAAGAAAAAAATAAAATTGGGTTGCCTCCCAGCAAGCGCTATCGTTTAACGCCCCTAGCTAGGCATTGATAATTTCAATGATGCTCACATGAAAGACAAGAATTGAAGCACAAAGAGAGCATCATGAAACACATGACAAACACATCTAAGTCTAACATACTTACTATGCATAGGCATCTTATAGGCAAACAAATTATCAAGACAAGCAAAAACTAGCATATGCATGGAAGAAAAAAGAAACAATAGCAATCTCAATATGACGAGAGGTAATTTAGTAACATGAAAATTTCTACAACCATATTTTACTCTCTCATAATAATTACATGTAGGATCATAATCAAATTCAACAATATAGCTATCATATGAAATTTTCTCTTCATGATCCACATGCATGCAAAGTTGACACTCTTCCGAAATAGTGGGATTATCATAAAATAAAGTCATGACCTCTCCGAACCCACTTTCAATATTATTGCAAACATTATTATCAATCTCATACTCATCATCGACCTTAAATAAATTTTCAAGATCATAAGAAAAATCACCCCAATCATGATCATTGCAACAAGTAGTAGACATAGCAAAATTAGCATCCCCAAGCTTAGGGTTTTGCATTTCATTAACACAATTGACATAGAATTTATAATAACATCATTGCAATCATGCTTCTTATTCAAAGATCTATCGTGAATCATTTTATAATTTTCTTCTTTCAACACTTCATCACAATTCTTAGATTCACGAATTTCGAGCAAAATCTCATAAAGATAATCTAGTGCACTCAACTCACTAGCAATTGGTTCATCATAATTGGATCTTTTAAAAAGATTAGTAAGAGCATGGGGATCCATAACAATAGATATTTAGCAAGCTAATAGAAGCCACATGGTAACACGGGCAAACAAAAGGACGAACGGAAGAAGGCGAATAAAACGGCAAAGGTGAAGAGGGGGAGAGGCAAAAGAGAGGCGAATGACAAATAATGTAATGCGAGGGAGAAGAGTTTATGATGGGTACTTGGTATGTCTTGACTTGAGCGTAGATCTCCCCGGCAACGGCACCAGAAATCCTTCTTGCTACCTCTTGAGCATGCGTTGGTTTTCCCTTGAAGAGGAAAGCGTGATGCAGCAAAGTAGCACAAGTATTTCCCTCAGTTTTGAGAACCAAGGTATCAATCCAGTAGGAGATTACACGTAAGTCACCTAGTACCTGCACAAACAATCAAGAACCTCGCAACCAATGTGATAAAGGGGTTGTCAATCCCTTCACGATCACTTACGAAAGTGAGATCTGATAAAGATAATAAGATAAATATTTTTGGTATTTTGTTGTATAGATTGCAAAATAGTAAACGAGATGCGATAATAAAAAGAGATGCAATATAATAAGGAAGAGACTTGGGGGCCATAGGTTTCACTAGTGGCTTCTCTCATGATAGCAAGTATTACGATGGGTGAACAAATTACTGCCGAGAAATTGATAGAAGAGCGCATAGTTATGAGAATATCTAGGCAATGATTATGAAATATAGGCATCACGTCCGTGTTAAGTAGACCGAAATGATTCTGCATCTACTACTATTACTCCACACATCGACCGCTATCCAGCATGCATCTAGAGTATTAAGTTCATAAAAACAAAGTAACACATTAGGCAAGATGACATGATATAGAGGGATAAACTCAAGCAATATGATATAAACCCCATCTTTTCTATGGCAACAATACAATACGTGCCTTGCTGCCCCCACTGTCATTGGAAAAGGACACCGCAAGATTGAACACAAAGCTAAGCACTTCTCCCATTGCAAGAAAGATCAATCTAGTAGGCCAAACTAAACTGATAATTCAAAGAGACTTGCAAAGATATCATATCATGCATATAAGAATTCAGAGAAGAACCAAATATTGTTCATAGATAAACTTGATCATAAATCCACAATTCATCGGATCTCGGCAAACACACCACAAAAAGTACTACATCGAATAGATCTCCAAGAACATCGAGGAGAACTTTGTATTGAGAACCAAAGAGAGAGAAGAAGCCATCTAGCTAATAACTATGGACCCGAAGGTTTATGGTAAACTACTCACACATCATCGGAGAGGCTATGGTGTTGATGTAGAAGCCCTCCGTGATCGAATCCCCCTCTGGCAGATTGCCGGAAAAGGCCCCAGATGGGATCTCACGGGTACAGAAGGTTGCGGCGGTGGAAAAGTGGTTTCGTGGCTCTCCTAGATGTTTTTAGGGTATAAGAGTATATATTGGAGAAAGAAGTACGTCGGTGGAGCTACGAGGGGCCCACGAGGGTGGGGGGCACGCCTACCCCCTGGGCGCGCCCTCCTGCCTCGTGACCGCCTTGTTGAGTCTCTGACTTCCACTCCGAGTCTCCTGGATTGCGTTTGTTCCAAGAAAGATCCTCATGAAGGTTTCTTTCCGTTTGGATTCCGTTTGATATTCCTTTTCTGCGAAACACTGAAATTGGCAAAAAATAGAAACTGGCACTGGGCCTCCGGCTAATTGGTTAGTCCCAAAAATAATATAAAAGAGCATACTAAAGCCCATTAAACATCCAAAACAGATAATATAATAGCATGGAACAATCAAAATTATAGATACGTTGGAGACATATCAACGACCCTCTCTCCTCCACTAAGGGCCATGTATGGCCCATTAACTTCCGGGGGGGGGGGGGGTCCGGTAACCCCCGTACTCCGAAACTCATCCGATACGACCCGAACCATTCCGGTGTCCGAATGTAACCTTCCAATATATGAATCTTTACCTCTCGACCATTTCGAGGCTCCTTGTCATGTTCGTGATATCATCCAGGACTTCGAACAATCTCCGGTCATCAAATCACATAAATCATAATACAAATCGTCATCGAATGTTAAGCGTGCGGACCCTACGGGTTCGAGAACTATGTAGACATGACCGAGACACATCTTCGGTCAATAACCAATAGTGGAACCCGGATGCTCATATTGGCTCCTACATATTCTGCGAAGATCTTTATCGGTCAAACCGCATAACAACATACGTTGTTCCCTTTGTTATCGGTATGTTACTTGCCCGATATTCGATCATCGATATCATCATACCTAGTTCAATCTCGTTACCGGCAAGTCTCTTTACTCGTTCCGTAATACATCACCCCATGGCTAACTCATTAGACACATTGCTTGCAAAGCTCATAGTGATGTGCATTACCGAGAGGGCCCAGAGAACCTCTCCGATACACGGAGTGACAAATCCTAATCTCAATCTATGCCAACTCAACAAAAACCATTGGAGACACCTGTAGAGCATCTTTATAATCACCCAGTTACGTTGTTACGTTTGATAGCACACAAGGTGTTCCTCTGGTATTCGGGAGTTGCATAATCTCATAGTTAGAGGAACATGTATAAGTCATGAAGAAAGCAATAGCAATAAAACTAAACGATAATTATGCTAAGCTAACGGATGGGTCTTGTCCATCACATCATTCTCTAATGATGTGATCCCATTCATCAAATGACAACACATGTCTATGGTCAGGAAACTTAACCATCTTTGATTAACGAGCTAGTCTAGTAGAGGCATAATAGGGACACTTTGTTTGTCTATGTATTCACACATGTACCAAGTTCCCGGTTAATACAATTCTAGCATGAATAATAAACATTTATCATTATATAAGGAAATAAATAACAACTTTATTATTGCCTGTAGGGCATATTTCCTTCACCACCCACATATCAAATTATCAAAATAGCGAACACGAATTAAGCCAACATGATGAAAGTGACTAGATGAAAATCCCATATACCCTCAAGAATGCTTTTCTTATCATAAGAGACCGTTTTGGCCTGTCCTTTGACTCGAAAGGATTGGGCTACCTTGCTGCACTTTTGTTACTACTATCTTTACTTGCTTGTTACAAATTACCTTGCTATCAAACTACTCTGCTACTTATAAATTTCAGCACTTGCAGACATTACCTTACTGAAAACCACTTGTCATTTCCTTCTGCTCCTCGTTGGGTTCGACACTCTTACTTATAGAAAAGAGCTACAATTGATCCCCTATACTTGTGTCATCAAGGCTATTTTATGGCGCCGTTGTCGGGGAGTGAAGCACCTTTGGTAAGGAAACATTTATATAGTGTGCTGAAATTTATTGTCCCTTGTTACTATGGAAAACAATCCTTTGAGGGGTTTGTTCGGGGTATCTTCACCTCGATCGGAACCACAATTCCTAATGCACCTACTGAAAATATTGAATATGAAATTCCTTTGGGTATGATAGAACAACTGCTAGCTAATCCTTATGCAGGAGATGGAACCGAACATCGTGATATGCACTTGATATATGTAGAACAAATCTGTGGATTGTTCAAGCTTGCAGGTTTACCCGGAGATGAAGTTATGAAGAAGGTCTTCCCTTTATCTTTGAAGGGAAAAGCATTGGCCTGGTATAGGCTATGCGATGATATTGGATCTTGGAATTGGAATCGATTAAAATTGGAGTTCCACCAAAAAATTTATCCTATGCATCTAGTTAATCGTGATCGGAATTATATATATATATAATTTTTGGCCTCGTGAAGGAGAAAGTATCGCTCTAGCTTGGGCGAGGCTTAATTCAATGTTATATTCATGCCCCAATCATGATCTCTCAAGAGAAATTATTATTCATAATTTTTATGCTAGGCTTTCTCATAATGACCAAACCATGCTTGATACTTCTTGTGCTGGTTCGTTTATGAAGAGGACTATTGAATTCCGGTGGGATATTTTAGAAAGAATTAAATGCAACTCTGAAGATTGGGAACTCGACAAAGGTTAAGAGTCGGGTATTAAACTTAAGTATGGATACCGATGCTTTTCAAAAGTTTAGCACTAAATATTGATTTGACTCTAAGATAGTAGCCTCCTTTTGTGAATCATTTGCTACTCATGTTGACCTCCCTAAAGAGAAGTGGTTTAAGTATCACCCACCTATTAAAGAAGAAATCAAATAACTGGTACCAGTTAAAGAAGAAACTATACTTTACAATGTTGATCCAGTTGTTCCTACTACTTATATTGAGAAACCACCTTTCCCTGTTGGGATAAAGGAACATGCTAAAGTTTCAACTTTGGTCAACAAAAGCTATATTAGACACCTAAACCTGATGAACAAATTAAAGTAGAACCTAGTATTGCTATGGTTAAAGATCTCTTGGAAGAAGATATAGATGGGCATGTTATTTACTTCTGTGAAGAAGCTGCTAGAATTGCCAAACCTGATAAAAAGGATAAACATAGACCTGTTGTTGGCATGCCTGTTATCTCAGTTAAAATAGGAGAACACTGGTATCATGGTTTATGTGACATAGGTGCTAGTGTGAGTGCTATTCCTTACACATTATATCAAGAAATTATGAATGACATAGCACCCGCAGAGATAGAAGACATAGATGTTACTATTAAACTTGCTAATAGATACACTATTTCACCAATTGGGATTGTTAGATATTTTGAAGTCTTGTGTGGGAAAATAAAATACCCTACTAATTTTCTTGTTCTTGGTTCCCCACAAGATGATTTTTGTCCCATTATCTTTGGTAGACCTTTCTTGAACACCGTTAATGCTAAGATAGATTGTGAGAAACAAACCGTCGGTGTTAGTTTTGGTGATGAGTCTCATTAGTTTAATTTTTCCAAGTTTAGTAGAAAGCTTCATGAAAAATAATTGCCTAGTAATGATGAATTAATTGGTCTTGCTTCTATTGCCGTATCACCTACTGATCCTTTAGAACAATATTTGCTAGACCATGAAAATGATTTTCATATGCATGAAAGAAATGAAATAGATAAGATTTTCTTTGAACAACGTCCTCCACTTAAACACAATTTGCCTATTGAAACTCTAGGAGGACCTCCTCCACCTAAAGGTTATCTTGTGTTTGAATTAAAACAATTGCCAGACACTTTGAAATATGCTTACCTTGATGAAAGAAGATATATCCTATTATTATTAGTGCTAACCTTTCAGAACATGAAGAAGAAAGATTATTGAAAGTTCTAAGGAAGCACCGAGATGCTATTGGATATACTCTCGATGATTTAAAGGGCATTAGTCCCACTCTAGATCACCAACGTCGGTTAAATCCAAAGATGAAAGAAGTGGTAAGAACAGAGATACCTAAACTTGTGGAAGCAGGTATAATCTATCCTATAGCTGATAGTAGATGGGTATGTCCTGTTCATTGTGTCCCTAAGAAAGGAGGTATAACTGTTGTTCCTAATGATAAGAATGAACTTATTCCACAAAGAATTGTTACATGCTATAGAATGGTAATTGATTTTAGAAAATTAAATAAAGAAACTAGAAAAGATCATTACCCTCTGCCTTTTATTGATCAAATGCTTGAAAGATTATCTAAGCACACACACTTTTGCTTCCTTGATGGATATTCTGGGTTTTCACAAATACCTGTTTCTCAACCTGATCAAGAAAATACCACTTTTACTTGTCCCTTTGGAGCTTATGCTTATAGACATATGCCTTTCGGTTTATGTAATGCACCTGCTACCTTTCAAAGATGTATGACTGCTATATTCTCTGCCTTTTGTGAAAAGATTGTTGAGGTTTTCATGGATGACTTCTTTGTTTATGGGAAGTCTTTTGATGATTGTTTAAGCAATCTTGATCGATTTTTGCAGAGATGTGAACAAACAAATCTTGTCTTAAATTGGAAGAAGTTCCACTTTATGGTTAATGAAGGCATTGTCTTGGGTCATAAAATTTCTGAAAGAGGTATTGAAGTGGACAAAGCTAAGGTTGATGCAATTGAGAAAATTCCATGTCCTAAAGATATAAAAGGTATTCGTAGTTTCTTAGGTCATGCTGGTTTCTATAGGAGATTTATTAAAGACTTCTCTAAAATTTCTAGGCTCTTACGAGCCTTCTGCAAAAGGATATCCCTTTTGTTTTTGATGATGATTGTTTAGAAGCCTTTGAAACACTCAAGAAAGCCTTAATTTCTGCACCTACTGTTCAACCACCTGATTGGAACTTGCCTTTTTAAATTATGTGTGATGCTAGTGATTATGCTATTGGTGCTGTTCTAGGACAAAGAGTTGATAAAACTGAATGTTATTCATTATGATCGTAAAACTCTAGACAGTGCTCAAAGAAATTATGCTACTATTGAAAAGGAATTCTTAGCAGTGGTGTTTGCTTGTGACAAATTTAGACCTTATATTGTTGATTCCAAAGTAACTATTCACACAGACCATGCTGCTATTAAATATCTTATGGAAAAGAATGATGCTAAACCTAGACTTATTCGATGGGTTCTCTTGTTACAAGAATTTGATTTACATATCATTGATAGAAAAGGTGCTGAGAACCCAGTAGCTGATAATTTATCTAGACTTGAAAATATGCCTGATGACCCACTACCTATTGATGATAGTTTTCATGATGAGCAGTTAGCTGCAATAAATGTTGCTCATAGTACTCCTTGGTATGCTGAATATGCTAATTACATTGTTGCTAAATATTTACCACCTAACTTTACATACCAACAAAACAAAAAATTCTTCTATGATTTAAGACATTACTTTTGGGATGACCCACATCTTTATAAAGAAGGAGTAGATGGTACTATTAGACATTGTGTACTGATACGTCTCCAATGTATCTATAATTTTTGATTGTTCCATGCTATTATATTATCTATTTTGGATGTTTAATGGGCTTTAATTTACCTTTTTATACTATTTTTGGGACTAACCTACTAACCAAAGGCCCAGTGCAGATTGCTATTTTTTTTGCCTATTTCAGTGTGATAACCCACAAGTATAGGGGATCAATTGTAGCCTCTTTCGATAAGTAAGAGTGTTGAACCCAACGAGGAGCTAAAGGTAGAACAAATATTCCCTCAAGTTCTATCGACCACCGATACAACTCTACGCACGCTTAACGTTCGCTTTACCTAGAACAAGTATGAAACTAGAAGTACTTTGTAGGTGTTGTTGGATAAGTTTGAAAGATAATAAAGAGCGCGTAAATAAAAAGTAGGGGCTGTTTAGATAAATACTAGTTTTAGTAAAGAGCTTTTTGTTACGAGAAAGTTATTTGTCCCTAGGCAATCGATAACTAGACCGGTAATCACTATTGCAATTTTATTTGAGGGAGAGGCATAAGCTAACATACTTTCCCTTCTTGGATCATATGCACTTATGATTGGAACTCTAGAAAACATCCGCAACTACTAAAGATCATTAAGGTAAAACCCAACCATAGCATTAAGGTATCAAGTCCTCTTTATCCCATACGCAAACAACCTACTTACTCGGGTCTGTGCTTCTGTCACTCACGCCACCCACCATAAGCAAATCATGGACATATTGCAAACCCTACAGCGGGAATCCCTCACGCTCGCGCGACACGGAGAGCACCATAGGATAGCACCAATAATAAAACATGCAACTCAAACCAATCACGATCATCAATTAACCCATAGGACAAAATGGATCTACTCAAACATCATAGGATAGCCATACATCATTGGGAAATAATATATAGCATTGAGCACCATGTTTAAGTAGAGATTACAGCAGGTAAAAGAGGGGTTACACCGCTGCATAGAGGGGGGAAGAGTTGGTGACGATGGCAGTGAAGTTGTTGGTGAAGATTGTGGTGATGATGATGGCCCCCGGTGGCACTCCGGTGCCACCGGAAGCGAGGGGGAGAGAGCCCCCCTCCTTCTTCTTCTTCCTTGACCTCCTCCCTAGATGGGAGAAGGGTTTCCCCTCCATTTCTTGGTCTCCATGGCATGGGAGGGGCGAGAGCCCTCCTGAGATTGGATCTGTCTCTCTTTGTTTCTGCGTTCCCAGATTCTACCCTTTCACTGTTTCTTATATTCCCGGAGATCCTTAACTCCGATTGGGCTGAAATTTTAACACGATCTCTATCCGAATATTAGCTTTCTTGCGGAGAAAGAAGGGCATCAACCGCCTTACGGGGTGGCCATGAGGGTCCAGGGCGCGCCTGACCCCCTGGGGCGCGCCCCCTGCCTCGTGGCCCCCTCAGGCATCGTCTCGCATGGATTTTTCTTCCCAAAAATCACATATATTCCCAAAAAAATCTCTGTCAGTTTTTATCCCGTTTGGAGTCCATTTGATATGGATATTCTGTGAAACAAAAAACATGCAACAAACAGGAACTGGCACTGGCATTGGATCAATATGTTAGTCCCAAAAATAGTATAAAAAGTTGCCAAAAGTATATGAAAGTTGTAGAATATTGGCATGGAAAAATCAAAAATTATAGATACGACGGAGACGTATCAGCATCCCCAAGCTTTATTCATGCTCGTCCTCAAGTAGGTAAATGATAAAAAAGATAATTTTTGATGTGGAATGCTACCTAGCATGATCTTGATCACATATCTAATCATGGCATGAATATTAAGACACGAATGATTCAAAGCAATAGTCTATCATTTGACATAAAAACAATAATACTTCAAGCCTACTAATAAAGCAATCATGTCTTCTCAAAATAACATGGCCAAAGAAAGTTATCCCTACAAAATCATATAGTCTGGCTATGCTCCATCTTCACCACACAAAATATTCACATCATGCACAACCCCGATGACAAGCCAAACAATTGTTTCATACTTTTGACGGTCTCAAACCTTTTCAACTTTCACGCAATACATGAGCGTGAGCCATGGACATAGCACTATAGGTGGAATAGAATGGTGGTTGTGGAGAAGACAAAAAGGAGAAGATAGTCTCACATCAACTAGGCGTATCAACGGGCTATGGAGATGCCCATCAATAGATATCAATGTGAGTGAGTAGGGATTGCCATGCAATGGATGCACTAAGAGCTATAAGTGTATGAAAGCTCAGACTGAAAACTAAGTGGGTGTGCATCCAACTTGCTTGCTCATGAAGACCTCGGGCGTTTGAGGAAGCCCATCATCGGAATATACAAGCCAAGTACTATAATGAAAATTCCCACTAGTATATGAAAGTGATAACTCAAGAGTCTCTCTATATGAAGAACATGGTGCTACTCTGAAGCACAAGTGTAGTAGAAGGATAGTAACATTGCCCCTTCTCTCTTTTTCTCTCTCTTTTTTCTTTTTTTGGTGGGCTTCTTTGGCCTCCTTTTCTTATTTGGGCTTCTTTGGCCTCCTTTATTTATTTTTAAAGTCCGGAGTCTCATCCCGACTTGTCGGGGAATCATAGTCTCCATCATCCTTTCCTCATTGGGGCAATGCTCTAATAATGATGATCATCACACTTTTATTTACTTACAACTCAATATTACAACTCGATACTAGAACAAAATATGACTCTATATGAATGCCTCCGGCGGTGTACCGGGATGTGCAATGATCTAGCGTAGCAATGACATCAAAAAATGGACAAGCCATGAAAATATCATGCTAGCTATCTTATGATCATGCAAAGCAATATGACAATGAATGCTCAAGTCATGTATATGATGATGATGGAAGTTGCATGGCAATATATCTCGGAATGGCTATGGAAATGCCATGATAGGTAGGTATGATGGCTGTTTTGAGGAAGGTATATGGTGGGTTTATGGTACCGGCGAAAGTTGCATGGTACTAGAGAGGCTAGCAATGGTAGAAGGGTGAGAGTGCGTATAATCCATGGACTCCACATTAGTCATAAAGAACTCACATACTTATTGCAAAAGTCTATTGGCTATCGAAACAAAGTACTACGTGCATTCTCCTAGGGGGATAGATTGGTAGGAAAAGACCATCGCTCATCCCCGACCGCCACTCATAAGGAAGACAATCAATAAATAAATCATGCTCCGACTTCATCACATAACGGTTCACCATACGTGCATGCTACGGGAATCACAAACTTTAACACAAGTATTTCTGCAATCCACAACTACCCACTATCATGACTCTAATATCACCATATTTATATCGCAAAAACTATTGCAAGGAATCAAACATATCATATTCAGTGATCTACAAGTTTTATGTAGGATTTTATGACTAACCATGTGAATGACCAATTCCTGTCATCTCTCTAAATAGATATAAGTGAAGCAAGAGAGTTTAATTCTTTCTACAAAAGACATGCCCACGCTCTAACAAATATAAGTGAAGCAAAAGAGCATTCTAAAAATGGCGGTTTTCTATGTGAAGAGAAACAGGCAATCCAAACTTCAAATGATATAAGTGAAGCACATGAAGCATTCTATAAAGCCATACTCAAAAGATATAAGTGAAGTGCAATGAGCATTCTATAAATCAACCAAGGACTATCTCATACCAGCATGGTGCATAAAATAAAAGTGAAAACTAAATGCAAAAGATGCTCCAAGATTGCACATATCGCATGAACGAAACAAATCCGAAAACATACCGATACTTGTTGAAGAAAGAGGGGATGCCTTCCGGGGCATCCCCAAGCTTAGAAGCTTGAGTCTCCTTGAATATTTACTTGGGGTTCCTTGGTCATCCCCAAGCTTGAGCTCTTGCCTCTCCTCCTTTTCCTCATATTGAGATCTTCTCGATCATCGAACACTTCATCCACACAAAACTTCAACAGAAAACTCGGTAAGATCCATTAGTATAATAAAGCAAATCACTACTCGAAGTACTATTGCAAACCAATTCATATTTTGTTTTGGCATTGTAGATATTGTAGTATAACTTTTCAATGGCTTAATCCACTGATATAAATCGATAGTTTCATCAAAACAAGCAAACTATGCATCAAAAACAGAATCTGTCTAAAACAGAACAGTCTGTAATAACCTGAACATTCATTATACCTATGTTACTCCAAAAATTCTACCAAAATTAGGAAAAATAAAAAATTTGTATATAAATACAGTGCAAAAAGAATCAGAACCATTTGATGTTCCAGTAAAAAATATAAAATCGTGCACTACAGCCAAAGTTTCTGTCCTGCACCGTACAAACCAACAAGCATCTAAAACATCCTAAAGGCAAACCTTGGCACATTATTTTTATTTTTAAACTTTAGAAAAGAACACAACATAAATAAATGACTCTAAAATTTCCAGGTTGTCTCCCTGGTAGCGCTTTCTTTAAAGCCATTAAGCTAGGCATATAGTGCTCAAGTAATGGGTCCACCCGGATCCCAAGGTATATCAAAGCCAATTTTAATTAACAATGATTTGTAATTTAATAGTGAGCACAAAGTAACATATATCATGTAATGACGAAGTCTAACTCTCTTCTTATGCATCGGCATGTCATAAAAGAACAATTCATGCACACACAGTAAAGGCCAATGCATAGTATAAACAGTTTCTTGCAACTTTACCATGTTGGAAACATAGAGAGGTGGAGATATAGTTCCTCTCTCATAATAATTGCAAGTAGGAGCAGCAAGCACATGCATATTATATCTATCAAAATCATCATGTGTAACGGTAAAAGGCAACCCATCAATATAATCCTTAATAAGTGCAAACTTCTCTGATATAGTGTAGTTGGGAGAATTCAAAAAGATAATAGGACTATCATGTGTGGGTGCAATAACAACAATTTCATGTTTAACATAAGGAACTATAGCAAGTTCATCTCCATAAGCATAATTCATATTGACATCTTGGCCACAAGCATAGCAAGCATAATCAAAAAGGGATATTTCAAGAGAATCAACGGGATCATGACAATCATCATAGTAATCATCCTTCGATAAGCACGAAGGGAAATTAAACAATGTATGAGTTGAAGAGTTACTCTCATTAGAAGGTGGGCATGGGTAGCTAATCCGCTCTTCCTCCTTTTGTTCTTCGCTCTCCTCATTATCTTTTTCATTCAATGAGCTCACAGTTTCATCAATTTCTTCTTCCATAGACTCCTGCAAAATATTAATCTCTTCCTGGACAGCGGAGGAGTCCTCAATATATGGTTTAACATAGGCATTAGAAGCATAATTATCGTAACAATATTCAAGTATGCCAATATTTTCAGACTTGTAAAGAGTAGGATCATACTTTTCAATCAAAGAAGCAATTTCATAAGCACCCTTAAAAGCAACAAATTCTTTAATTTGTTGAACATCATAGTAATTATAAACACCCTTAGCATAAGAAGATACGATTCCATTATCACTAAACAAACATTGGTAGGGAAGGTGTTTCTTAGGGTCTTCAGAACAACAAGTAAAATCATATATTTCACATAAATTCCAAGCATAGCATTGCAAACGATGAATTTGATCCAGTAAACGTTTCCCTTTTTCAGATATGCGGTGTCGCACATAACAAGCATGCTCATCTAAAGATTTTCCCTCAACTAAGCTAGTTGGGGTTTCAGCACGAACACATAGGGATCAAAGATGATCCAAGTAATAAGCTTCAGGAGTGTGATAGATTTTGAGTGGTTCTTCAACCATTGGTTCAGTAGGTACAACTAATTTTTTTTGGTATTTTGCGTTTCCTACCCACAACTAAAGATAGAAAACAACTAAGAACATCAAATAAAAATTACTTAGTGATAAAGCAAACAAGCACACATGAGAATATTCACCCCACGCTATGACTCCCCGGCAACGGCGCCAGAAAAGGTCTTGATAACCCACAAGTATAGGGGGTCAATTGTAGCCTCTTTCGATAAGTAAGAGTGTCGAACCCAACGAGGAGCTAAAGGTAGAACAAATATTCCCTCAAGTTCTATCGACCACCGATACAACTCTACGCACGCTTAACGTTCGCTTTACCTAGAACAAGTATGAAACTAGAAGTACTTTGTAGGTGTTGTTGGATAAGTTTGAAAGATAATAAAGAGCGTGTAAATAAAAAGTAGGGGCTGTTTAGATAAATACTAGTTTTAGTAAAGAGCTTTTTGTTACGAGAAAGTTATTTGTCCCTAGGCAATCGATAACTAGACCGGTAATCATTATTGCAATTTTATTGAGGGAGAGGCATAAGCTAACATACTTTCTCTACTTGGATCATATGCACTTATGATTGGAACTCTAGCAAGCATCCGCAACTACTAAAGATCATTAAGGTAAAACCCAACCATAGCATTAAAGTATCAAGTCCTCTTTATCCCATACGCAAACAACCTACTTACTCGGGTCTGTGCTTCTGTCACTCACGCCACCCACCATAAGCCAAATCATGAACATATTGCAAACCCTACAGCGGGAATCCCTCACGCTTGCGCGACATGGAGAGCACCATAGGATAGGACCAATAATAAAACATGCAACTCAAGCCAATCACGATCATCAATTAACCCATAGGACAAAACAGATCTACTCAAACATCATAGGATAGCCATACATCATGGGTAAATAATATATAGCGTTGAGCACCATGTTTAAGTAGAGATTACAACGGGTAAAAGAGGGGTTACACCGCTGCATAGAGGGGGGAAGAGTTGGTGATGATGGCGGTGAAGTTGTTGGTGAAGATTGCGGTGATGATGATGGCCCCCGGTGGCACTCCGGTGCCACCGGAAGCGAGGGGGAGAGAGCACCCATCCTTCTTATTCTTCCTTGACCTCCTCCCTAGATGGGAGAAGGGTTTCCCCTCTGGTCCTTGGTCTCCATGGCATGGGAGGGGCGAGAGCCCCTCTGAGATTGGATCTGTCTCTCTCTGTTTCTGCGTTCCCAGATTCTACCCTTTCACCGTTTCTTATATTCCCGGAGATCCGTAACTCCGATTGGGCTGAAACTTTAACACGATCTCTATCCGGATATTAGCTTTCCTGCGGTTAAAGAAGGGCATCAACCGCCTTACGGGGTGGACACAAGGGTCCAGGGCGCGCCTGACCCCCTGGGGCGCGCCCCTGCCTTGTGGCCCCCTCGGGCATCATCTCGCGTGGATTTTTATTCCCAAAAATCACATATATTCCAAAAAAAATCTCCGTCAGTTTTTATCCCATTTGGACTCCGTTTGATATGGATATTTTGCGAAACAAAAAACAAGCAACAGACAGGAACTGGCTCTGGGCACTGGATCAATATGTTAGTCCCAAAAATAGTATAAAAAGTTGCCAAAAGTATATGAAAGTTGTAGAATATTGGCATGGAACAATAAAAAATTATAGATACAACGGAGACGTATCACAGTGTTTCGCGGAAAAGGAATATCAAACGGAATCCAAACGGAATGAAACCTTCAGGAGAGTTATTTTTGGAACAAACGAGATCCAGTAGACTTGGAATGGCCGTCAAGAAAGAAGCGAGGAGGCCACGAGGCAGGGGGGCGCGCCCAGGGGGCAGGCGCGCCCCCACCCTTGTGGGCCCCTCGCAGCTCCACCGACATACTTCTTCCTCCTATATATACCCATATACCCCGAAAGCATCCAGGAGCACCACGAAACCCTATTTCCACCGCCGCAACCTTCTGTACCCGTGAGATCCCATCTTGGGGCCTTTTTCGGCGCTCCACCGGAGGGGGAATCGATCACGGAGGGCTTCTACATCAACACCATAGCCTCTCCGATGATGTGTGAGTATTTTACCACAGACCTTCGGGTCCACAGTTATTATCTAGATGACTTCTTCTCTCTCTTTGGATCTCAATACAAAGTTCTCCTCGATTCACTTGGAGATCTATTTGATGTAATTCTTTTTGCGGTGTGTTTGTCGAGATCCGATGAATTGTGGGTTTATGATCAAGATTATCTATGAACAATATTTGATTCTTCTCTGAAATCTTTTATGCATGATGTAAATATCTTTGCAACTCTCTTCGAATTATCAGTTTGGTTTGGCCTACTAGATTGATCATTCTTGCAATGGGAGAAGTGCTTAGCTTTGGGTTCAATCTTGCGGTGTCCTTTCCCAGTGATAGCAGGGGCAGCAAGGCACATATTGTATTGTTGCCATCGAGGATAAAAAGATGGGGTTTATATCATATTGCTTGAGTTTATCCCTCTACATCATGTCATCTTGCCTATTGTGTTACTATATATGTTCTTATGAACTTAATACTCTAGATGCATGCTGGATAGCGGTCGATGTGTGGAGTAATATTAGTAGATGCATAATCGTTTTGGTCTACTTGTCGTGGACGTGATGCCTATATACATGATCATGCCTAGATATTCTCATAACTATTCGCTTTTCGATCAATTGCTCGACAGTAATTTGTTCACCCACCGTAGAAATTGCTATCTTGAGAGAAGCCACTAGTGAAACCTATGGCCCCGGGGTCTACCTTCCATCATATTGTTTTCCTATCAATTTGCTATTTATATTTTGCAATATTTATTTTCCAATCTATACAACAAAAATACCAAAAATATTTACCTTATTATCTCTATCAGATCTCACTCTCGTAAGTGAACGTGAAGGGATTGACAACCCCTTTATCGCGTTGGTTGCGAGGTTCTTGTTTGTTTGTTTGTGCAGGTTCTAGGTGACTTGTGTGCTATCTCCTACTAGATTGATACCTTGGTTCTCAAAACTGAGGGAAATACTTATGCTAATGTGCTACATCACCCTTTCCTCTTCAAGGGAAAACCAACGCATGCTCAAGAGGTAGCAAGAAGGATTTCTGGCGTCGTTGCCGGGGAGGTTGCATCAAGTCAAGG
Organism: Triticum urartu; assembly: GCF_003073215.2. Taxonomy (NCBI): domain Eukaryota; kingdom Viridiplantae; phylum Streptophyta; class Magnoliopsida; order Poales; family Poaceae; genus Triticum; species Triticum urartu. The sequence goes on along the minus strand of NC_053027.1, from coordinate 145,958,315 downwards.
CATACCAAGTACCCATCACAAACTCTTATCCCTCACATTGCATTATTTGCCATTTGCCTCTCGTTTTCCTCTCCCCCACTTCACCCTTGCCATTTTATTCGCCCTCTTTTCCGCTCGCCTCTTTTTCGTTCGCCTCTTTTTGCTTGCCTCTTGCTTGCTTGTGTGTTGGATTGTTTATCACAATGGCTCAAGATAATACTAAATTGTGTGAATTTTCCAATACCAACAATAATGACTTTATTAGCACTCCGATTGCTCCTCTTACTGATGCTGAATCTTGTGAAATTAATACTGCTTTGCTAAATCTTGTCATGAAAGATCCGTTTTTGGCCTTCCTAGTGAAGATGCCACTACCCATCTAAACAACTTTGTTGATTTGTGTGATATGCAAAAGTAGAAAGATGTGGATAATGATATTGTTAAACTGAAGCTATTTTCATTTTCTCTTAGAGATCGTGCTAAAACTTGGTTTTCGTCTTTGCCTAAAAATAGTATTGATTCATGGAATAAGTGCAAAGATGCTTTTATCCCTAAGTATTTTCCTCCCGCTAAAAACATCTCTCTTAGAAATGATATCATGAATTTTAACCAACTTGATCATGAGCATGTTGCATAAGCTTGGGAGAGGATGAAATTAATGATACGTAATTGCCCTACACATGGTTTGAATTTGTGGATGATCATACAATTTTTTTATGCTGGATTGAATTTTGCTTCTAGAAATCTTTTAGATTCAGCCGCAGGAGGCACTTTTATGGAAATCACTTTAGGAGAAGCTACTAAACTCATAGATAATATTATGGTTAATTATTCTCAATGGCACACTGAAAGATCTACTAGTAAAAAGGTTCATGTTATATAAGAAATTAATGTTTTGAGTGGAAAGATGGATGAACTTATGAAATTGTTTGCTAATAAGAGTGTTTCTTCTGATCCTAATGATATGCCTTTGTCTACCTTAATTGAGAATAATAATGAATCTATGGGTGTGAATTTTTTTGGTAGGAACAATTTTGGTAACAACGCGTATAGAGGAAACTTTAATCCTAGGCCATTTCCTAGTAATTCCTCTAATAATTATGGTAATTCCTACAACAACTCTTATGGAAATTTTAATAAGATGCCCTCTGATTTTGAGACTAGTGTTAAATAATTTATGATTTCGCAAAAGAATTTCAATGCTTTGCTTGAAGAAAAATTGTCTAAGATTGATGAGTTGGATAGGAACGTGGATAGAATTTTTCTTGATGTTGATTCTTTGAAACTTAGATCTATTCCACCTAAGCATGATATCCATGAGTCTCTCAAAGCCATGAGAATTTCCATAGATGAGTGCAAAGAAAGAACCGCTAGGATGCGTGCTAAAAAGATTGCTTTATAAAAGCATGCTCTTCTAGTTTCCATGATAGTAAGGATGAAGATCTAAAAGTGATTGATGCGTCTCCTATTAAATCTTTGTTTTGCAATATGAATCTTGATAATGATGAGACTGGAGATGAGTCAACTTTAGCTAAAAGGTGTCCCAATGATTTGGAGTTTTTAGATCTTGATGCAAAAATTGGTAAAAGTGGGATTGAAGAGGTCAAAGCTTTACATATAAATGAACCCACTATTTTGGATTTTAAGGAATTTACTTATGATAATTTCTCTTTGATAGATTGTATTTCCTTATTGCAATCCGTGCTAAATTCTCATCATGCTTATAGTCAAAATAAAGCTTTTACCAAACATATCATTGATGCTTTAATGAAATCTTGTGAAGAAAAGCTTGAATTAGAAGTTTCTATACCTAGAAAACTTTATGATGAGTGGGAACCTACTATTAAAATTAAAATTAAAGATCATGAATGCTTTGCTTTATGTGATTTGGGTGCTAGTGTTTCCACGATTCCAAAAACTTTGTGTGATGTGTTAGGTTTCCGTGAATTTGATGATTGTTCTTTAAATTTGCATCTCGCGGATTCCACTATTAAGAAACCTATGGGAAGGATTAATGATGTTCTTATTGTTGCAAATAGGAATTATGTGCCCGTAGATTTCATTGTTCTTGATATAGATTGCAATCCTACATGTCCTATTATTCTTGGTAGACCTTTCCTTAGAACGATTTGGTGCAATTTTTGATATGAAAGAAGGGAATATTAGATTCCAATATCCGCTAAGGAAAGGCATGGAACACTTTCCTAGAAATAAAATTAAATTACCTTATGAATCTATTATGAGAGCCACTTATGGATTGCATACCAAAGATGACAATACCTAGATCTATTCTTGTTTTTATGCCTAGCTAGGGGCGTTAAACGATAGCGCTTGTTGGGAGGCAATCCAATTTTATTTTTGTTTCTGTTTAGTAATAAATAATTCATCTAGCTTCTATTTATATGTGGTTTTATGCTTTTAATTAGTGTTTGTGCCAAGTAGAACCCTTGGGAAGACTTGGGGGGAGTTTATGTGATCTTGTTGTAAAAAACAGAAACTTTAGTGCTCACGAGATTTGCTGCCATTTTTTACTGGAGAGTGAGATTAGGTTGATTATTTTTGCAGATGATTAATAGACAAATTACTCACTTCCACCAATTTATTTCAGAATTGTTGGGGTTACAGAAGTATTCGAAACCTACAGATTACTACAGACTGTTCTGTTTTTCACAGATTCTGTTTTTTGTGTGTTGTTTGCTTATTTTGATGAATCTATGGCTAGTATCGGGGGGTATGAACCATAGAGAAGTTGGAATACAGTAGGTTTAACACAAATATAAATAAATAATGAGTTCATTACAGTAACTTGAAGTGGTGGTTTGTTTTCTTATACTAACGGAGCTCATGAGATTTTCTGTTGAAGTTTTGTGTTGTGAAGTTTTCAAGTTTTGGGTAAAGATTTGATGGATTTTGGAACAAGGAGTGGAAAGAGCCTAAGCTTGGGGATTCCCAAGGAACACCAAGGTAAAATTCAAGGACAACCAAAAGCCTAAGCTTGGGGATGCCCCGGAAGGCATCCCCTCTTTCGTCTTCGTCCATCGGTAACTTTACTTGAGGCTATATTTTTATTCACCACATGATATGCATTTTGCTTGGAGTGTCTTGTATGATTTGAGTCTTTGATTTTTAGTTTACCACAATCATACTTTCTGTACACACCTTTTTGGAGATACACACATGAATCGGAATTTATTAGAATACTCTATGTGCTTCACTTATATCTTTTGAGCTAGATAATTTTGCTCTAGTACTTCACTTATATCTTTTTAGAGCACGGTGGTGGTTTTATTTTATAGAAATTATTGATCTCTCATGCTTCACTTATATTATTTTGAGAGTCCTTTAGAACAGCATGATAATTTGCTTTGGTTATAAAATTAGTCCTAATATGATAGGCATCCAGGATGGGTATAATAAAAACTATCATAAAAAGTGCATTGAATACTATGAGAAGTTTGATACTTGATGATTGTTTTGAGATATGAAGATGGTGATATTAGAGTCATGCTAGTTGAGTAGTTGTTAATTTTGGAAATACTTGTGTTGAAGTGTGTGATTCCCGTAGCATGCACGTATGGTGAACCGTTATGTGATGAAGTCGGAGCATGATTTATTTATTGACTGTCTTCCTTATGAGTGGCGGTCGGGGACGAGCGATGGTATTTTCCTACCAATCTATCCCCCTAGGAGCATGTGCGTAGTACTTTGTTTTGATAACTAATAGATTTTTGCAATAAGTATGTGAGTTCTTTATGACTAATGTTGAGTCCATGGATTATACGCCCTCTCACCCTTCCACCATTGCTAGCCTCTCTAGTACCACGCAACTTTCACCAGTACCATAAACCCACCATATACCTTCCTCAAAACAGCCACCATACCTACCTATTATGGCATTTCCATAGACATTCGGAGATATATTGCCATGCAACTTACCACCGTTCCGTTTGTTATGACACGTTACATCATTGTCATATTGCTTTGCATGATCATGTAGTTGACATCGTATTTGTGGCAAAGACACCTTTATAATTCTTTCATACATGTCACTCATGAGTCATTGCACATCCCGGTACACCGCCAGAGGCATTCACATATAGTCATATTTTGTTCTAAGTATCGAGTTGTAATTCTTGAGTTCTAAGTAAATAAAAGTGTGATGATCATAATTATTAGAGCATTGTCCCAAGTGAGGAAAGGATGATGGAGACTATGATTCCCACACAAGTCGGGATGAGACCCCGGACGAAAATAAAAGAAATAAAAAAGAGGCCATAAAAAAGAGAAAAAGTCCCAAATAAAAAAATGAGAGAAAAAGAGAGAAGGGACAATGTTACTATCCTTTTACCACACTTGTGCTTCAAAGTAGCACCATGATCTTCATGATAGAGAGTCTCCTATGTTGTCACTTTCATATACTAGTGGGAATTTCACATTATAGAACTTGGCTTGTATATTCCAATGATGGGCTTCCTCAAAATGCCCTAGGTCTTCGTGAGCAAGCGAGTTGGATGCACACCCACTTAGTTTCTTTTGTTGAGATTTCATACACTTATAGCTCTAGTGCACACGTTGCATGGCAATCCCTACTCACTCACATTGATATCTATTGATGGGCATCTCCATAGACCGTTGATACGCCAAGTTGATGTGAGACTATCTTCTGCCTTTTGTCTTTTCCACAACCACCATTCTATTCCACCTATAGTGCTATATCCATGGCCCACGCTCATATATTGCGTGAAGATTGAAAAAGTTTGAGAACATCAAAAGTATGAAACAATTGCTTGGCTTGTCATCAAGGTTGTGCATGATTTAAATATTTTGTTTGGTGAAGATGGAGCATAGCCAGACTATATGATTTTGTAGGGATACCTTTCTTTGGCCATGTTATTTTGAGAAGACATGATTGCTTTATTAGTATGCTTGAAGTATTATTATTTTTATGTCAATATTAAAATTTTGTCTTGAATCTTTCGGATCTGAACATTCATGCCACAATAAAGAAAATTACATTGAGAATTATGCTATGTAGCATTCCACATCAAACATTCTATTTTTTATCATTTACCTACTCGAGGACGAGCAGGAATTAAGCTTGGGGATGCTTGATACGTCTCCAACGTATCTATAATTTTTGATTGTTCCATGCTATTATATTATCTATTTTGGATGTTTAATGGGCTTTAATTTACCCTTTTATATTATTTTTGGGACTAACCTACTAACCAAAGGCCCAGTGCAAATTGCTGTTTTTTTGCCTATTTCAGTGTTTCGCAGAAAAGGAATATCAAACGAAATCCAAACGGAATGAAACCTTCGGGAGAGTTATTTTTGGAACAATCGTGATCTAGGAGACTTGGAATGGTCATCAAGAAAGAAGCGAGGAGGCCACGAGGTAGGGGGGTGCGCCCCCACCCTCGTGGGCCCCTCGCAGCTCCACCGACGTACTTCTTCCTCCTATATATACCCATATACCCCGAAAACATCCAGGAGCACCACGAAACCCTATTTCCACCGCCGCAACCTTTTGTACCCGTGAGATCCCATCTTGGGGCCTTTTCCGACGCTCCACCGGAGGGGGAATCGATCACGGAGGGCTTCTACATCAACACCATAGCCTCTCCGATGATGTGTGAGTAGTTTACCACAGACCTTCGGGTCCATAGTTATTAGCTAGATGGCTTCTTCTCTCTCTTTGGATCTCAATACAAAGTTCTCCTCGATTCTCTTGGAGATCTATTCGATGTAGTTCTTTTTGCGGTGTGTTTGTCGAGATCCGATGAATTGTGGGTTTATGATCAAGATTATCTATGAACAATATTTGATTCTTCTCTGAAATCTTTTATGCATGATTTAAATATCTTTGCAAGTCTCTTCGAATTATAAATTTGGTTTGGCCTACTAGATTGATCGTTCTTGCAATGGGAGAAGTGCTTAGCGTTGGGTTCAATCTTGCGGTGTCCTTTCCCAGTGACAGCAGGGGCAGCAAGGCATGTATCGTATTGTTGCCATCGGGGATAAAAAGATGGGGTTTATACCATATTGCTTGAGTTTATCCCTCTACATCATGTCATCTTGCCTAATGCGTTACTCTGTTCTTATGAACTTAATACTCTAGATGCATGATGGATAGTGGTCGATGTGTGGAGTAATAGTAGTAGATGCAGAATCGTTTCGGTCTACTTGTCGCGGACGTGATGCCTATATACATGATCATGCCTAGAAATTCTCATAAATATTCGCTTTTCTATGAATTGCTCGACAATAATTTGTTTACCCACCGTAGAAATTGCTATCTTGAGAAAAGCCACTAGTGAAACCTATGGCCCCCGGGTCTACCTTCCATCATATTATTTTCCGATCAATTTGCTATTTCTATTCTGCAATCTTTATTTTCCAATCTATACAACAAAATACCAAAAATATTTATCTTATTATCTCTATCAGATCTCACTCTCGTAAGTGACCGTGAAGGGATTGACAACCCCTTTATCGCATTGGTTGCGAGGTTCTTGTTTGTTTGTGCAGGTACTAGGTGACTTGTGTGCTATCCCCTACTGGATTGATACCTTGGTTCTCAAAACTGGGGGAAATACTTACGCTACTGTGTTGCATCACCCTTCCCTCTTTAAGGGAAAACCAACGCATGCTTAAGAGGTAGCATGTACCTGAGCATGAACAGGGACAAATCCTACGGAAATGTCACTCCGAAGCTTATGGAGGGCATCATGCTGGAGATAGAACTGCTCACAAGGTATTGCAATCTGGATTTTATTGGCCTACTCTCTTCAAGGATGCCCGGAAGTTCGTCTTATCTTGTTATGAATATCAAAGAATAGGTAATATCGGTAAGCATCAAGAAATGCCTATGAATTATTCACTTGCTGTTGAATTACATCTACTACACAACCTTCTTCTTGTAGACGTTGTTGGGCCTCCAAGTGCAGAGGTTTGTAGGACAGTAGCAAATTTCCCTCAAGTGGATGACCTAAGGTTTATCAACCCGTGGGAGGCATAGGATGAAGATGGTCTCTCTCAAACAACCCTGCAACCAAATAACAAAGAGTCTCTTGTGTCCCCAACACACCCAATACAATGGTAAATTGTATAGGTGCACTAGTTCGGTGAAGAGATGGTGATACAAGTGCAATATGGATAGTAGATAATGGTTTTTGTAATCTGAAAATATAAAAACAGCAAGGTAACTAATGATAAAAGTGAGCATAAAAGGTATTGCAATGCTAGGAAACAAGGCCTAGGGTTCATACTTTCACTAGTGCAAGTTCTCTCAACAATAATAACATAATTGGATCATATAACTATCCCTCAACATGCAACAAAGAGTCACTCCAAAGTCACTAATAGCGGAGAACAAACAAAGAGATTATGGTAGGGTACGAAACCACCTCAAAGTTATCCTTTCTGATCGATCTATTCAAGAGTCCGTAGTAAAATAACATGAAGCTATTCTTTCTGTTCGATCTATCATAGAGTTCATACTAGAATAACACCTTAAGACACAAATCAACCAAAACCCTAATGTCACCTAGATACTCCAATGTCACCTCAAGTATCCGTGGGTATGATTATACGATATGCATCACACAATCTCAGATTCATCTATTCAACCGACACAAAGAAATTCAAAGAGTGCCCCAAAGTTTCTACCGGAGAGTCAAGACGAAAACATGTGCCAACCCCTATGCATAAGTTCACGAGGTCACAAAACTCGCAAGTTGATCACCAAAACATACATCAAGTGGATCTCGTGATATCCCATTGTCACCATAGATAAGCACATGCAAGACATACATCAAGTGTTCTCAAATGCTTAAAGACTCAATCCGATAAGATAACTTCAAAGGGAAAACTCAATTCATCACAAGATAGTAGAGGGGGAGAAACATCATAAGATCCAAATATAATAGCAAAGCTCGCGATACATCAAGATCGTATCACCTCAGGAACATGAGAGAGAGAGAGATCAAACACATAGCTACTGGTACATACCCTCAGCCCCGAGGAAGAACTACTCCCTCCTCATCATGGAAAGATGGCCACCGGAGAGGGATTCCCCCCTCCAGGAGGGTGCCGGAACGGGTCTAGATTGGTTTTCGGCGACTACGGAGGCTTCTGGCGGCGTACTCCCGATCTATTCTACTCCCTGATGTTTTTAGGGTATATGGACATATATAGGCGAAAGAAGTCGGTTGGGGGAGCCATGAGGGGCCCACGAGGGTGGGGGCACGCCCAGGGGGGCAGGCGTGCCTCCCTGCCTCGTGGCCACCTCGAAGCTTCCCTGACGTAAACTCAAGTCTCCTGGATTGCTTCCGTTCCAAAAATAACTCTCCCGAAGGTTTCATTCCGTTTGGACTCCGTTTGATATTCCTTTTCTGCGAAACACTGAAACAAGGGAAAAACAGAAAGTGGCACTGGGGCTTTGGGTTAATAGTTTAGTCCCAACAATAATATAAAAGTGCATAATAAAGCCCATAAACATCCAAAATAGATAATATAATAGCATGGAACAATCAAAAATTATAGATACGTTGGAGACGTGTCATTGAACCATTTGATGTTTGGGGATTTGATTACATGGGACCTTTTCCTTCCTCTAATGGGTATACGCATATTTTGGTTGCAGTTGATTATGTTACTAAATGGGTAGAAGCTATTCCAACCAGTAGTGCTGATCACAACACCTCTATTAAAATGCTGAAGGAAGTTATTTTCCCAAGGTTTGGAGTCCCTAGAGATTTAATGACTGATGGTGGTTCACATTTTATTCATGGTGCTTTCCATAAAATGCTTGCCAAGTATGATGTTAACCATAGAATTGCATCATCTTATCATCCTCAGTCTAGTGGTCAAGTTGAACTTAGCAATAGAGAAATAAAATTAATTTTGCAAAAGACTGTCAATAGGTCCAGCAAGAATTGGTCTAAGAAATCAGATGATGCACTTTGGGCTTATAGAACAGCATATAAAAATCCTATGGGTATGTCTCCATATAAAATGGTTTATGGAAAAGCTTGTCATTTGCCTCTTGAGTTAGAACATAAAGCATATTGGGCCATCAAAGAGCTCAATTATGATTTCAAACTTGCTGGTGAAAAGAGGTTATTTGATATTAGCTCTTTAGATGAATGGAGAACCCAAGCTTATGAAAATGCAAAATTATTCAAAGAAAAAGTTAAAAGATCACATGACAAAATAATCCAAAAGCGTGAGTTTAAAGTCGGAGAATATGTTCTTTTGTACAACTCTCGTTTCAGATTCTTTGCAGGAAAACTCCTCTCAAAATGGGAAGGCCCTTATGTTATCAAGGAGGTTTATTGGTCTGGAGCCATCAAAATAAATAATTCCGAAGGTACTAACCCGAAGGTTGTCAATGGACAATGAATAAAACATTATATCTCAGGTACACCCATTAATGTTGAAAGTAATATTATCCAAACTTTGACACCGGAAGAACACATAAAAGAGTCCTTCCGGAACACTTCAGAATCGTGAAAAGAAGGACGTATGTGATACGGTAAGTAAACGGACTCCGAAAAATCCGCAAAAATATTTTTTGTCTGTTTTGGAATATTTAGAAAATTAGGAAATAAAGGAACTTCCAGGAAGTGTACCCTGGTGGGCACAAGACACCAGGGCACGCCAGGCTTTCCTGGCGTGCCCAGGTGGGTTGTGCCCACCTGGGACACCTTTTGGACTCCATTTTTCTTCCGTTTACTTGTCCCCCAAGATATAAAAAATCTATATATACTTCCCGAACCTGTTAACCACCGTATCGCAGAGAAATCTTCTGCTTTCTTTTCCTTGTTGTTTTCTGTCAGATTCCATCTACCATGGATGCTTCAAGCTCCTCCAAGGACAAGTTCTTCAAGAACGTCATCAACCCATACCTTCAGGAGGTGGTGCAGCACCCTTAGGTCATCCAGATGCATGAGGGGGTGCTTCACCTCCGCGATGTGCCATGCCCCAAGGGGACGGGAACCATGGAGGCCAGACTTGAAGCTATGGAGCAAGACGTCTTCCGGTGCAAGGGGATGGTGGAGCGTGGACTCAACGCCAATCACCTGATGATCATGGACCTCTCTCATGATCTCAAGGTGGATGGAAAGCCCTTGAAGGACATCGTCTTCACCCTCAACGAGCAAATCAACTTCCTCCAAAGCCAGATCTATGACCTCAAAAACCAAGTCTTTGAATATGAGGCGAGGACAAGATCTCTTCTTCATCACATCATCTTCTTCACCACCAAAAGAGAATTGAGTATCGGGTGTGGGCACTCCTCTTGGCTTCCGCCAAGCTTGGGGGAGGTGCCCCGGTATCGTATCATCCCACTATCTTCTTGCCTTTATTTATTTTAGTTCGATCTTTTGCTTTAGATGAATAAATTTTAGTTCGATCCTTTCTATGAGAGTTTGCTTAGTGATCTATCCTTGTAATCGTGTGTAAGTTATATAATAAAGTTTAGTTTGAGTTTTTGCTTTCTTTACTTCCATGTTGCAAATAAAAGAAAAGAAATAAGGAAGAAAAAGAGAAAAGAAACAAATAAAAGAAAGGAAATAAATGAAGAAAAGATCATATACGAATCTTATGGTAGGTGATGACACCACATAAGGAAAAGTATAAGTAGAAAAATTTATTAGAGATTGACAAACATAACATTAGTTAATGATGCAACTCATGAAATAATTAATAAGGGAAGAGAAGATTTACATATAAATATACTATCCTAGAAATCTTTTGTGATTGTGATCCCTCATCAAAATATCATATTCCAAAATTGTTGACGTTGGACAAGGAAGACAACTTAATGGTTTATGTTTGTTTATATTCACATAGAAGTCATATTGTCATGGATGCTTTAACATGTGGTGCTTGCCCCTATCTTTGCTAGCCAAAAATTCCGCACTAAGTAGAGATACTACTTGTGCATCCAAAAACCCTTAAACCCAAATCTTATTTTCAAGTGTCCACCATACCTACCTAGGGCTTGAGCAAGATCCCTCAAGTAAGTTGTCATCGGTGCAAAAAGGCAATAAAAATTGGTGCTAAATGTGTGAGATCATTCAGCGTAAGAGAAAATTGAGCGTTGCACGAACTTGTGATGGTGAAGAATAAAAGCGACAGACTTCATAATGAAGGTCGCTATCACAAGGGGCAATGCAACGTGACGTTCTTTTGAACTAAGGGGTTGAACATACAAACAAATAAGCACATGGCAACCTCTGCTTCCCTCTGCGAAGGGCCTACCTTTTACTTTTATGTATTTACTTTTATGCAAAGAGTCAAAGTTTTTCTTCTATTCCTTTTTATTTTTCTCCTTTGGCAAGCATCATGTGGTGACGAAAGATCTAGGCACATATGTCCAGTTGAATATAGATATCATGAGTTATTATTGTTGACATCACCCTTGAGGTGAATATGTTGGGAGGCGAAACTATAAGCCCCTATCTTTCTATGTGTCCGGTTGAAACGTTTTGCTCATGTGTGCGCGGTGAGTGTTAGCAATCATAGAAGACTATATGATGGTTGAGTGTGTGTAATTTCCTAAAGGCTCCGATACATGACCCTTCCTGAAAAGATGATGAATTGTAGTTGCAAAGTTGACTGAGAACATAGTTTGTTAGTTTCTAATAGAGTTTTTTCTTTATACTTTGATTGTGTGATGAATTGTTACTTATTCATGAGAAGTATATGATAAAAGTTCTATGATAAAAGTCTTATGTTCAATTTTGTTGCTGTTATAATAATCTACATGATGCTTCTATGTCCGTATTTTGTTTTTATCGACACCTCTCTCTCTCTCAAAGCATGTGGACATGCTTTTAGATTTCGGTTTTCGCTTGAGGACAAGCGAGGTCTAAGCTTGGGGGAGTTGATACGTCCATTTTGCATCATGTTTTCTTACTATTATTTATAATGTTTTTATCCATAATAATGCTTTTTGGAGTAATTCTAATGCCCTTTCTCTCATAATATGCAAGGTATACACAAAGAGGGAGAATTCCGGCAGCTGGAAATCTGGACCTGGAAAAGCTACGTCAGGCCACCTATTCTGCACAACTCCAAACAAGCTGAAACTTCACGGAGATTTTTATGGATTATTTCAGGAATATTGGAGCAAATAACTACCAGAGGGGGCCCACCAGGTGGGCACAACCCACCTGGGCGCGCCAGGGAGCCCAGGCACGCCCTGGTGGGTTGTGCTCACCCAGGCCCACCTCTGGTGCCCATCTTCTGGTATATAGGTCATTTTGACCTAGAAAAAATAGAGGGAGGACTTTCAGGATGGAGTGGCGCCGTCTTGAGGTAGAACTTGGGCAGGAGCACTTTTGCCCTCCGGCGGAGCGATTCCGTCGGGGGAACTTCCCTCCCGGAGGTGGAAATCATTGTCATCATCATCACCAACAACTCTCCCATCTTGGGGAGGGCAATCTCCATCAACATCTTCAACAGCACCATCTCATATCAAAGCCTAGTTCATCTCTTGTGTTCAATGATACGTCTCTGTCGTATCTACTTTTCCAAACACTTTTGCCCTTGTTTTGGACTCTAACTTGCATGTCTAACCCGGACTGACGTTGTTTTCAGCAGAATTGCCATGGTGTTATTTTTGTGCAGAAATAAAAGGTCTCAGAATGACCTGAAAATCAACGAAGATTATTTTTGGAATATATAAAAAATACTGGAAGAAGAATCCATGTCAGGGAGCCCACACCCTGTCCACGAGGGTGGGGGGAGCGCCTTCCATCTAGGCGCGCCCCCTGCCTCGTGGGCCCCTGATGGTCCACCGACCTCAACTCCAACTCCATATATTCGTGTTCGGGGAGAAAAAAATCAGAGAGAAGGATTCATCGTGTTTTGCGATACGGAGCCGCCGCCAATCCCTAAACTATCTCAGGAGGGCTGATCTGGAGTCCGTTCGGGGCTCCGGAGAGGGGAATCCCTCGCCATCGTCATCATCAACCTTCCTCCATCACCAATTTCATGATGCTCACCGCCGTGCATGAGTAATTCCGTCGTAGGCTTTCTGGACGGTGATGGGTTGGATGAGATTTATCATGTAATCGAGTTAGTTTTGTTAGGGTTTGATCCCTAGTATCCACTATGTTCTGAAATTGATGTTGCTATGACTTTGCTATGCTTAATGCTTGTCACTAGGGCCCGAGTGCCATGATTTCGGATCTGAACCTATTATGTTTTCATGAATATATGTGAGTTCTTGATCCTATCTTGCAAGTCTATAGTCACCTATTATGTGTTATGACCCGTTAACCCCGAAGTGACAATAATCGGGATACTTACTGGTGACGACCGTAGTTTGAGGAGTTTATGTATTCACTATGTGTTAATGATTTGGTTCGGTACTCTATTAAAAGGAGGCCTTAATATCCCTTAGTTTCCAATAGGACCCCGCTGCCACGGGAGGGTGCTACCTCTTGAGCATGTGTTGGTTTTCCCTTGAAGAGGAAAGGGTGATGCAGCAAAGCAGCGTAAGTATTTCCCTCAGTTTTTGAGAACCAAGGTATCAATCCAGTAGGAGACCACGCGCGAGTCACCTCGTACCTACACAAACAAATAAGAACCTCGCAACCAACACGATAAAGGGGTTGCGAATCCCTTCTCGGCCACTTGCAAGAGTGAGATCTGATAGAGATAATAATAATAAGATAAATATTTTTGGTATTTTTATGATATAGATTGAAAGTAAAGATTGCAAAATAAAATAGATTGGAAACTTATATGATAGAGAATAGATCCGGGGGCATAGGTTTCACTAGTGGCTTCTCTTAAGATAGCATAATTATTACGGTGGGTGAAAAAATTACTGTCGAGCAATTGATAGAAAAGCGAATAATTATGAGAATATCTAGGTATGATCATGTATATAGGCATCACGTCCATCACAAGTAGACGGACTCCTGCCTGCTGCTACCTCTTGAGCACTGCGTTGGTTTTCCCTTGAAGAGGAAAGGGTGATGCAGTAAAGCAGCATAAGTATTTCCCTCAGATTTTGAGAACCAAGGTATCAATCCAGTAGGAGATCACGCTCAACTCCCACGCACCTACACAAACAAATAAGAACCTCGAAACCAATGCGATAAATGGGTTTTCAAGCCCTTCTCGGTCACTTGCGAGAGTGAGATCTGATAGATATGATAAGATAATATTTTTGGTATTTTTATGATAAAGATGCAAAATAAAATAAAAGGCAAAAGAAATAACTAAGTATTGGAAGATTAATATGACGGAAGATAGACCCGGGGGCCATAGGTTTCACTAGTGGCTTCTCTCAAGAGCATAAGTATTACGGTGGGTAAACGAATTACTGTCGAGCAATTGATAGAATTGAGCATAGTTATGAGAATATCTAGGTATGATCATGTATATAGGCATCACGTCCAGGACAAGTAGACCGACTCCTGCCTGCATCTATTACTATTACTCCACACATCGACCGCTATCCAACATGCATCTAGAGTATTAAGTTCAAGATAACAAAGTAATGCTTTAAGGAAGATGGCATGATGTAGAGGGATAAACTCATGCAATATGATATAAACGCCATCTTTTTATCCTCGATGGCAACAATACAATACATATCGGTTCCCTTTCTGTCACTGGGATCGAACACCGCAAGATTGAACACGAAGCTAAGCACTTCTCCCATTGCAAGAAAGATCAATCTTGTAGTCCAAACCAAACTGATAATTCAAAGAGACTTGCAAAGATAAACCAATCATACATAAAAGAATTCAGAGGAGAATCAAATATTGTTCATAGATAATCTGAATCATAAACCCACAATTCATCGGATCTCGACAAACACACCGTAAAAGAATATTACATCAAATAGATCTCCAAGAAAATCGAGGAGAACTTTGTATTGAGATCCAAAGAGAGAGAAGAATCCATCTAGCTAATAACTATGGACCCGTAGGTCTGAAGTAAACTACTCACACATCACCGGAGAGGCCATGGAGTTTGTGTAGAGACCCTCCGTGATCAATGCCCCCTCCGGTGGAGCTCCGAAAAAGGCCCCGAGATGGGATCTCTCGAGTACAGAAGGTTGTGGCAGTGGAATTAGGTTTTTGTGGTGCTCCTGGATGTTTGGGGGGTATGTGAATATATATAGGAGGAAGAAGTACGTCGGTGGAGCACGGAGAGCCCACGAGGGTGGAGGGCGCGCCCAGGGGGGTAGGCGCGCCTCCCTGCCTCGTGCCTTCCTCCCTTGTTTCTTGACGACCACTCCAAGTCTCCTGGATCATGTTTGTTGAGAAAATCACGTTCCCAAAGGTTTCATTCCGTTTGATATTCCTTTTCTTCGAAACCCTAAAATAGGCAAAAAAACAGCAATTTGGGCTGGGCCTCTGATTAGTAGGTTAGTCCCAAAATGATATAAAAGTGTAAAATAAAGCCCATTAACATCCAAAATAGATAATATAATCGCATGGATCAATCCAAAATTATAGATATGTTGGAGATGTATCAAGCATCCCCAAGCTTAATTCCTGCTCGTCCTCGAGTAGGTAAATGATAAAAGAAGAATTTTTGATGTGGAATGCTTTCTAACATATTTCTCAATGTAATTTTTATTTATTGTGGCATGAATGTTCAGATCCATAAGATTCAAGATAAAAGTTTAATATTGACTTAAAAATAATAATACTTCAAGCATACTAACTAAGAAATTATGTCTTCTCAAAATAACATGGCCATAGAAAGTTATCCCTTACAAAATCATATAGTCTGGCTATGCTCTATCTTCACCACACAAAATATTTAAATCATGCACAACCCCGATGACAAGCCAAGCAATTGTTTCATACTTTTGATGTTCTCAAACTTTTTCAATCTTCACGCAATATATGAGCGTGAGCCATGGATATAGCACTATATGTGGAATAGAATGGTGGTTGTGGAGGAGACAAAAAGGAGAAGATAGTGTCACATCGACTAGGCGTATCAACGGGCTATGGAGATTCCCATTAATAGATATCAATGTGAGTGAGTAGGGATTGCCATGCAACGGATGCACTAGAGCTATAAGTGTATGAAAGCTCAACAAAAGAAACTAAGTGTGTGTGCATCCAACTTGCTTGCTCACGAAGACCTAGGGCAATTTTGAGGAAGCCCATCATTGGAATATACAAGCCAAGTTCTATAATGAAAAATTCCCACTAGTATATGAAAGTGATATCATAGGAGACTCTCTATATGAAGAACATGGTGCTACTTTGAAGCACAAGTGTGGAAAAAGGATAGTAACATTGTCCCTTCTCTCTTTTTCTATCATTTTTTTATATTTGGGCCTTCTTTCTTTTTTTGCCTCTTTTTTTTGTCCAGAGTCTCATCCCGACTTGTGGGGGAATCATAGTCTCCATCATCCTTTCCTCACTTGGAACAATGCTCTAATAATGATGATCATCACACTTTATTTACTTACAACTCAAGAATTACAACTCAATACTTAGAACAAAATATGACTCTATGTGAATGCCTCCAGCGGTGTACCGGGATGTGCAATGATGCATGAGTGACATGTATGAAAGAATTATGAACAGTGGCTTTGCCACAAATACGATGTCAACTACATGATCATGCAAGCAATATGACAATGATGAAGCATGTCATAATAACGGAACGATGGAAAGTTGCATGGCAATATATCTCGGAATGGCTATGGAAATGCCATAATAGGTAGGTATAATGTCTGTTTTGAAGAAGGTATATGGTGGGTTTATGGTACCGGCGAAAGTTGCGCGATACTAGAGAGGCTAGCAATGGTGGAAGGGTGAGAGTGCGTATAATCCATGGACTCAACATTAGTCATAAAGAACTCACATACTTATTGCAAAAATCTACAAGTTATCAAAGCAAAGTATTACGCGCATGCTCCTAGGGGGATAGATTGGTAGGAAAAGACCATCGCTCATCCCCGACCGCCACTCATAAGGAAGACAATCAATAAATAAATCATGCTCCGACTTCATCACATAACGATTCACCATACGTGCATGCTACGGGAATCACAAACTTCAACACAATTATTTCTCAAATTCACAACTACTCAACTAGCATGACTCTAATATCACCATCTTCATATCTCAAAACAATTATCAAGTATCAAACTTATCATAGTATTCAATGCACTTATATGAAAGTTTTTATTATTGCCATGTTGTTCTAAAGGACTCTCAAAATAATATAAGTGAAGCATGAGAGAACAATAGTTTCTATAAAACAAATCCACCACCGTGCTCCAAAAGATATAAGTGAAGCACTAGAGCAAAAACTATATAGCGCAAAAGATATAAGTGAAGCACATAGAGTATTCTAATAAATTTCAATTCATGCGAGTATCTCTCAAAAGGTGAGTACAGAAAGGATGATTGTGGTAAAATAAAAGGCAAAGACTCAAATCATACAGGACGCTCCAAGCAAAACACATATCATGTGGTGAATAAAAATATAGCTCCAAGTAAAGTTACCGATAGACGAAGACGAAAGAGGGGATGCCTTCCGGGGCATCCCCAAGCTTAGGCTTTTTGGTGTCCTTTAATTTTACCTTGGGGTGCCATGGGCATCCCCAAGCTTAGGCTCTTTCCATTCTTTGTTCCATAATCCATCAAATCTTTACCCAAAACTTGAAAACTTCACAACACAAAACTCAAAATAGAAAATCTCGTGAGCTCCGTTAGCGAAAAAAAAACAAAACACCACTTCAAGGTACTGTAATGAACTCATTATGTATTTATATTGGTGTTAAACCTACTTTATTCCAACTTCTCTATGGTTTATAAACTCTTTTACTAGCCATAGATTCATCAAAATAAGCAAACAACACAAGAAAAACAGAATCTGTCAAAAACAGAACAGTCTGTAGTAACATGTAGCTAACGCAAGTTCTGGAACCCCAAAAATTCTAAAATAAATTTCTGGACATGAGGAATTTATCTGTTAATCATCTGAAAAAAGAATTAACTAAATAGCACCTTCCAAATAAAAATTTCAGCAGTTCTCATGAGCACTAAAGTTTCTGTTTTCTACAACAAGATCAAAAAGACTTTCCCCAAGTCTTCCCAACGGTTCTACTTGGCACAAACACTAATTAGACATAAAAAACACAACCAAAACAGAGTCTAGGTAAATTATTTATTACTAAACAGGAGCAAAAATCAAGTAATAAAAAAATTGGGTTGCCTCCCAACAAGCGCTATCGTTTAATGCCCCTAGCTAGGCATAAAAGCGAAGATAGATCTAGGTGTTGCCATAATAATAGGATAAATCACGAAAACTCATTTCATATTCTCTACATTCAGCAGCAAGTTTTCTTTGAGGCAAGCAAAAGTAATCAAAAGGGCTAAATTTAATGGGACAAAAGTCCCCAAGATCAATTTTGGGATGTATAGGTTCCTCCTTTGGCCCTTCATATTGCACAACCAATTCATCATTATAAGCATTCTTTTGACAAAACTTTGTGAGCCTATACTCGAGAGAATATCCTAGCTCATTATTTAGAATAGAAAAAATCATCATTAAGTTCGGAAATTCTATCAACTAGAACATTGGTAGGGACCTTTTTTCTAAGGTTCTCATTAAAAGCAACATAGTCTAAAGATTGGAAACACATTATTTCCTCTTGATCAAAGAGGATTGCCTCTATGGGAGGACGGCCATCGTCCACCCTATAGTGTCCAAAGATTTCTTTGGCCTCTTTTATTATAAATCTGAACTCATGAGCCAAAAAGATAGTAGCGGCACGCTTAACAGAAGAATGCTCAATATTAGAAAATTCTAGGAAAATCCTTTGTATGCAAGGATGCATGTGCATAAATTTCCTTTCAAGTTCAACTACAAGCATGGCAATAGCATCCGCAAGACTACTGGTTCTATGAAGGATAGAACTACCCATAGAAGGCAAAGCACCGGCACAAGTAAAGAAATCTTGGATAACTCCCTTCCCAATGATATTACCGCTACCAATCCGAAACTTTTTAGTATGTAAAATAGTAGAGTTTTCAGGAGGATCATCAAAAGCATCAAAATTTTCCATATTATTATCCTTATCAGCGATAACCTCCCCAGTTTCCAACACGATGGCAACAGGTCGCAAGAAGAACAAGCACACAGAAGGCAGGAAGGAAAAAGAAGCGGATGGAAAGAGAGGGAGAGAGGAAAAGAGGGCGAATAAAACGGCAAGGGTGAAGTGAGGGAGAGGAAAATGAGAGGCAAATGGCAAATAATGTAATGGGAGGGATAAGAGTTTGTGATGGGTACTTGGTATATTTTGACTTGGTAATGGTGCCAGAAATGACTTGTTGTGGGAGTCAAATCTTGAATTGACTTGGCGCGAATCTCCCCGGCAACGGCGCCAGAAATCCTTCTTGCTACCTCTTGAGCACTGCGTTGGTTTTCCCTTGAAGAGGAAAGGGTGATGCAGTAAAGCAGCGTAAGTATTTCCCTCAGTTTTTGAGAACCAAGGTATCAATCCAGTAGGAGATCATGCTCAAGTCCCACGCACCTACACAAACAAACAAGAACCTCGCAACCAACGCGATAAAGGGGTTGTCAAGCCCTTCTCGGTCACTTATGAGAGTGAGATCTGATAGATATGATAAGATAATATTTTTGGTATTTTTATTATAAAGATGCAAATTAAAATAAAAGGCAGAAAAAATAACTAAGTATTTGAAGATTAATATGATGGAAGATAGACCCGGGGGCCATAGGTTTCACTAGTGGCTTCTCTCAAGAGCATAAGTATTACGGTGGGTAAACGAATTACCGTCGAGAAATTGATAGAATTGAGCATAGTTATGAGAATATCTAGGTATGATCATGTATATAGGCATCACGTCCGAGACAAGTAGGCTGACTCCTGCCTGCATCTACTACTATTACTACACACATCGACCGCTATCCAGCATGCATCTAGAGTATTAAGTTCAAGAGAAGAGAGTAACGCTTTAAGATGACATGATGTAGAGGGATAAACTCATGCAATATGATATAAACCCCATCTTTTTATCCTCGATGGCAACAATACAATACGTATCGGTTCCCTTTCTGTCACTGGGATCGAACACCCCAAGATTGAACCCAAAGCTAAGCACTTCTCCCATTGCAAGAAAGATCAATCTAGTAGGCCAAACCAAACTGATAATTCGAAGAGACTTGCAAAGATAAACCAATCATACATAAAAGAATTCAGAGGAGAATCAAATATTTTTCATAGATAATCTGGATCATAAACCCACAATTCATCGGATCTCGACAAACACACCGCAAAAGAAGATTACATCGAATAGATCTCCAAGAAAATCGAGGAGAACTTTGTATTGAGATCCAAAGAGAGAGAAGAAGCCATCTAGCTAATAACTATGGACCCGTAGGTCTGAAGTAAACTACTCACACATCACTGGAGAGGCCATGGAGTTGGTGTAGAGGCCCTCTATGATCAATGCCCCCTCCGGTGGAGCTCCGGGAAAGTCCCCGAGATGGGATCTCTCGAGTACAGAAGGTTGCAGTGGTGGAATTATGTTTTCGTGGTGCTCCTGGATGTTTGGGGGTACGTGGATATATATAGGAGGAAGAAGTACGTCGGTGGAGCAACAGAGGGCCCACGAGGGTGGAGGGCGCGCCCAGGGGGGTAGGCGTGCCCCCTGCCTCGTGCTTTCCTCCCTTGTTTCTTGACGGCCACTCCAAGTCTCCTGGATCACGTTTGTTGAGAAAATCACATTCCCGAATATTTCATTCCGTTTGGACTCTGTTTGATATTACTTTTCTTCGAAACCCTAAAATAGGAAAAAATAGCAATTTGGGCTAGGCCTCCGATTAGTAGGTTAGTCCCAAAAATGATATAAAAGTGTAAAATAAAGCCCATTAACATCATAATATAATAGCATGGAGCAATAAAAAATTATAGATACGTTGGAGACGTATCACCTGCATCTACTACTATTACCCCACACATCGACCACTATCCAGCATGCATCTAGAGTATTAAGTTCATAAGAACGGAGTAAAGCTTTAAGCAAGATGACATGATGTAGAGGGATAAACTCATGCAATATGATATAAACCCCATCTTTTTATCCTCGATGGCAATAGTACAATACGTGTCATTTCCCTTTATGTCACTGGGATCGAGCACCGCAAGATTGAACCCAAAGCTAATCACTTCTCCCATTGCAAGAAAGATCAATCTAGTAGGCCAAACCAAACTGATAATTCGAAAAGACTTGCAAAGATAACCAATCGTATATAAAAGAATTCAGAGAAGATACAAATATTGTTCATAGATAATCTTGATCATAAACCCACAATTCATCGGATCTCGACAAACACATCGCAAAAGAAGATTACATCGAATATATCTCCAAGAGAATCAAGGAGATCTTTGTATTGAGATCCAAAGAGAGAGAAGAAGCCATCTAGCTAATAACTATGGACCCGAAGGTCTGAGTAAACTACTCACACATCATCGGAGGGGCCATGGAGTTGATGTAGAGGCCCTCCGTGATCAATGCCCCCTCCGACGGAGCTCCGGAAAAGGCCCCAAGATGGGATCTCTTGGGTACAGAAGGTTGCAGTGGTGGAAATAGGGTTTCGTGGTGCTCCTGGATGTTTCCGGGGTATATGAATATATATATATATATATATATAGGAGGAAGAAGTAGGTCAGTGGAGCAACAAGGGGCCCACGAGGGTGGAAGGCGCGCCCAAGGGGGTAGGCGTGCCCCCTGCCTTGTGGCCTCCTCGATTATTTCTTGACATCCACTCCAAGTCCCCTGGATCAAGTTTGTTCCAAAAATAACGCTCCTGAAGGTTTCATTCCGTTTGGACTCCGTTTGATATTCCTTTTCTGCGAAACACTAAAATAGGGGAAAAACAACAATTTGGGCTGGGCCTCCGGTTAATAGGTCAATCCCAAAAATAATATAAAAGTGTATAAATAAGCCCATTAACATCCAAAACAGATAATATAATAGCATGGAACAATAAAAAATTATAGATACGTTGGAGGCATATCAAGCATCCCCAAGCTTAATTCCTGCTCGTCCTCGAGTAGGTAAATGATAAAAATAGAATTTTTGATGTGGAATGCTTCCTAACATATTCCTCAGTGTATTTTTTCTTTATTGTGGCATGAATGTTCAGATCCGAAAGATTCAAGATAAAGTTTAATATTGACATAAAAATAATAATACTTCAAGCATACTAACTAAGTAATCATGTCTTCTCAAAATAACATGGCCAAAGAAAGTTATCCCTACAAAATCATATAGTCTGGCTATGCTCTATCTTCATCACACAAAATATTAAATCATGCACAACCCCGATGACAAGCCAAGCAATTGTTTCATACTTTTGATGTTCTCAAACTTTTTCAACTTTCACGCAATACATGAGTGTGAGCCATGGACATAGCACTATAGGTGGAATATAATGGTGGTTGTGGAGAAGACAAAAAAGGAGAAGCTAGTCTCACATCAACTAGGTGTATCAACGGGCTATGGAGATGCCCATCAATAGATATCAATGTGAGTGAATAGGGATTGCCATGCAACGGATGCACTAGAGTTATAAGTGTATGAAAGCTCAACAAAAGAAACTAAGTGGGTGTGCATCCAACTTGCTTGCTCACGAAGACCTAGGGCAATTTTGAGGAAGCCCATCATTGGAATATACAAGCCAAGTTCTATAATGTGAAATTCCCACTAGTTTATGAAAGTGACAACATAGGTGACACTCTATCATGAAGATCATGGTACTACTTGGGTTCTTCGTCTTCTTCTACTGGTGTGGGGTCTCCCATGAATATTCTGATCTTCTTAATCAGGTTGTCATTCTTCTCCACTAGTACGACGATTTCCTCCTCATAATCTTCACGTGTAGGCTTGATTTCTTCCTCCAGCTCCGTGATTCTTGTCATCGCCTTCTTCAGATCTAACATGCCTGCGCACATCTGGTTCTCCTGACGTCGAATGTGCTGGTTTAACTCCTGGATAAAAGCTGCGATTGATCTATCCTTCTTGGTGCTGATCATTTCCCAGTGCTCATCTCGGCGCCCACAAATCTGGTAGATAGTATCCTTGAGATCATTGCGGTAAACTTCTCCAATACGTCCCATGGTGATGTGGGCTGCCATGCTCTTTCCTAGACTCCAGGTTGGTGCATCAAAGGAAAACTCTATGGGCTTGGTGACTGGCGCGAACATCCTTCCTGGGACTTGAACTTGAATCATCCAGCGCTCCTCCTCGGTTAAAGTGGAGTTGTAGGTCCCGGTGAAGCTTGGTACTCCGATGTTCAGGTACTTAGTGACTTCCTTCAGGTGGCGTTCAAAGGGTGTATCTTCATCCGGTTGCGTGAAGTTGTTCCTTGCATCCGCCATCCTAAAAGAGTAGAAAAGATGGGGAGTCAGAAATGAGAAGAGTGAGTAGTGATCTAGGGCTTTAGCTTAGTGGTTTTTTCCTACAGTCAGTTTGTGCTTTGATACCATCTTGTAGCGACCAGACCTCAAACAGTCTGATCTTTGTGCTTCAGTGTCATCCCTGGATCAGTAATGCTGACACGCACAGTACTTGAAGGATTTATAACAGAGTAGCAATCACACACTTATTACAACGAGTGTCTCAAAAGAGAACTTATTACAAATAATATGGCTTAAGGCCATCTATTAACGATAACAGCGGAAGGCTTGGAAGATAAGTGAGTCCATCAACTCCAACGGCATCACTGAGTATAGAACCACGACCTAAAGGCACCTTACTCGTCGTCTGAAAAGTCTGCAACATGAATGTTGCAGCCCGAAAACGGGTCAGCACATGGAATATGCTGGCAATGTAACACATAGAGAGCAATGAACAGAAATAAGCTATACTACATGCTTATATGGCTGGTGGAAAGCTCTATGGTTACAGTTTTGCGTAAAGCCAATTTTTCCCTACTGCAAAGGAATAAATTTTATTTAACTATCATGGTGGTTGTTAAACATTGAGAGTGTAGACACCCTCTCAATCGCAATTAAACATCATCATTAAAACCCAACAAAATTAATTAAGTCACATGATGAGATTCACATGATAATCCAAGTACTAGATACTCAAGACGTCCATAACCCGGGACACAGCTAATCATGATTAGTTTATACACTCTGCAGAGGTTTGCACACTTTTCCCCACAATACTCGATCTCCTCCGTTGGGATTCTCGCACTACATGGTGTTTGAGAAACGGATGACCGAGACATAGTCATTCAGAAGCGCTAGCACCTTACAATCGGGTAGACCGTTACACCTACTTTCCCCTACATCTGCTAGTCTACCACTGTAAGAGTTCGCATGACTTAATCAACTATGCTAGAGCCCATAGTAGCTTGTGGCTGCACACGGAAGTTTCTAGCATGAATAATCTCATGATACATTTGAGTCTGGGTGGCGGTCCATAAAGAAAACAGGCAATCACTGGAATACCCAGGTGCCTCAATCCACCCAGATGTGTATTAAAGTTGCCACCTTAAGTTGAACCATTAATTAACATTCTCACATCTGTCATGGATACACTCAAACCCAATCCACGTCTACAAGCATAGCATGACATAAGCAAACGTAGAAGTAACTCCCAGGGTTTGATAATAAAACAGATAATAGGTGCTACCTCATCTACTTCCCAACCCACAATTTATTCAGATCCTAACCATGCAATTGTTTAAGGCTTGATCTAATGCAATAAAACTGGGTAGTAAGAGGTATGATCAAAGTGTTACTTGCCTTGCTGATGATCCGCGAAACCTAGAGATTCGAAGTAGCAAGCGGCACACTCCGAGTACTCTAACACAAACAAACAAACAAGCAAACAATAAGTACTCATCTAATGCATAGGTAAAACTCAAATAAGAGATCAAACCAGAAAGTTCAACTTAAGAACTCCGGTTTGCAAAAAGAATCAAAATTGATTGAAACAACGGAAGTCAAACGGTGAAAGAAACAAGCTTCGTTTATTAATCTAGATCTAAGTCAAATTTTACAGGAGCAAAAACTTGTTTGAGTTGGTTAAACGGAAAGAGGGTTTCGAGACGAAACTCTAGGCGCTTGAATCGCCTGATTCCGATGAACGAGCAAAAAGTAAAACTAAAACGAAAATCAGATCAGAAATCGCGATCAGAAATAATCATGGACAATCTGAGAAAAAGAAAAAACGACGAACAGGCTAACGAACGAACATTCGCTGTCTGCGGCTAAACGACAAAAACCGTTCGTTAAAACGAACGTACGGATGAACATCTGCTAAATAAACTAAATCGGTAAAAAAACGATCTAAATAAAGAAAACGAGCGTGGTTTTTATAAAAAAACCGGGCGGTTGACCGGTGAAGACTGGCGGTGGCGGCGAACTCCGGCGGGGCGGCGGCAGCGGGCAGCGGCGGCGGCGGCTCGGGGCGGCGGCGTCTAGGGTTAGGGCGGGGCTGGGTGGCTCGGGGCTGGGCTCCCCCGGCTTATAAAGGCCGGCCGGGCTAGAGTCCGGGTCGGGTACGCCCCGGCTAGGTCGGTTCGTTTTTTTAAATAGTTCCGCGTAGAAAAAACAAATAAAAGAAATACTAAACGGACTCCAAAAATCCTGAAATAAATTTTCCCCAACTTCTAAAATCAAGCCGGAGAAGGTGAACATTTATTTGGGGCCTAAATGCAATTTTGAAAAACGTGTATTTTTCCTAAATTCAAATAAAACAGTGAAAAACTCCAAAATAAAAATCTTATTTGATTTTTTTATAAAATCCTCAATATTCCTTTAATTGGGAAAGTCATTTTATTCCCTCTCACTTATTTTTATAATTGGAATTATTGAAGATAAAATAATTAAATCAAATTATCCTATTTTCAAAATTTGAGAAAACCCCAAATATGAAAATAACAAAATCCCCAACTCTCTCCATGGGTCCTTGAGTTGCGTAGGATTTCTAGGATCAAGCCAAAATGCAAATAAAATGTGATATGCAATGATGATCTATGTATAACATTCCAAATTGAAAATTTGGGATGTTACAAACCTACCCCCCTTAAGATGAATCTCGCCCTCGAGATTCGGGGTGGCTAGAAAATAGGTGAGGGTGGTCCTTCAGCAGATCTTCCTCTCACTCCCACGTGGCTTCATCCTCGGTGTGGTGAATCCATTGAACTTTACAAAACCTGATAACCTTGCTGCGGGTGACTCAGCTGGCATATTCGAGAATCTTCACTGGTTTCTCCTCGTAGGTCAAATCACTATCCAACTGAATCGCTTCCAGCGGCACTGTATCTCTTAGTGGTGTATCAGCCATCTCTGCGTGGCACTTTTTCAATTGGGAAACATGGAACACATCATGAACTCCTGACAATCCTTCGGGCAACTCCAACTTGTAAGCAACTTCTCCCATGCGTTCCAAAACTTTGTATGGTCCCACAAAACGTGGTGCTAACTTTCCCTTAACTCCAAAGCGCTTAACTCCTCGAAGTGGAGATACACGAAGATAAACTCTATCTTCGGCTTTGTAAACTATATCCTTGCGTTTAGAATCTGCATAGCTCTTCTGCCTGTACTGGGCTACCTTGAGCCTATCGCGAATCAACTTCACTTTCTGTTCAGACTCCTTAATCACATCTGGTCCAAATAACTGGTGATACGTCTCCAACGTAACTATAATTTTTGATTGCTCCATGCTATATTATCTGTTGGGTTTCGTAGTAATTTCAAAAAATTTCCTACGCTCACGCAAGATCATGTGATGCATAGCAACGAGGGGGAGAGTGTTGTCTACGTACCCAACGCACACCGACTGCGGAAGCGATGACACGACGTAGAGGAAGTAGTCGTATGTCTTCACGATCCAACCGATCAAGCACCGAAACTACGGCACCTCCGAGTTCGAGCACACGTTCAGCTCGATGACGATCCCCGGAATCCGATCCAGCAAAGTGTCGGGGAAGAGTTCCGTCAGCACGACGGCGTGGTGACGATCTTGATGTACTACAGCAGCAGGGCTTCGCCTAAACTCCGCTACAGTATTATCGAGGTATATGGTGGCAGGGGGCACCGCACACGGCTAAGGAATAGATCACGTGGATCAACTTGTGTGTATAGAGGTGTCCCCTGCCTCCGTATATAAAGGAGTAGAGGGGGGGGAGGCTGGCCGGCCAAGGAGGGAGGCGCAGGAGGAGTCCTACTCCTTCCGGGAGTAGGACTCCCCTCCAATCCTATTCCAATTAGGATTTCCCGAGGGGGAAAGAGGGAGAAGGGTGGCCGGCCACCTCTCCTAGTCCTAATAGGACTAGGGGAGGGGGAAGGTGCGCAGCCCCCTTGGGCTGCCATTTTCTCCTTTCCACTAAGGCCCATGTAGGCCCATATGGCTCCCGGGGGGTTCCGGTAACCCTCCCGGTACTCCGGTAAAATCCCGATTTCACCCGGAACACTTCCGATGTCCAAACATAGGCTTCCAATATATCAATCTTTACGTCTCGACCATTTCGAGACTCCTCGTCATGTCCGTGATCATATCCGGGACTCCGAACAACCTTCGGTACATCAAAATGCATAAACTCATAATGTAACTGTCATCGTAACCTTAAGCGTGCGGACCCTACGGGTTCGAGAACAATGTAGACATGACCGAGACACGTCTCCGGTCAATAACCAATAGCGGGACCTGGATGCCCATATTGGCTCCTACATATTCTACGAAGATCTTTATCGGTCAGACCGCATAACAACATACGTTGTTCCCTTTGTCATCGGTATGTTACTTGCCCGAGATTCGATCGTCGGTATCCAATACCTAGTTCAATCTCGTTACCGGCAAGTCTCTTTACTCGTTCCGTAATACATCATCTCACAACTAACATATTAGTTGCAATGCTTGCAAGGCTTATGTGATGTGTATTACCGAGAGGGCCCAGAGATACCTCTCCGACAATCGGAGTGACAAATCCTAATCTCGAAATATGCCAACCCAACATCTACCATTGGAGACACCTGTAATGCTCCTTTATAATCACCCAGTTACGTTGTGACGTTTGGTAGCACCCAAAGTATTCCTCCGGTAAACGGGAGTTGCATAATCTCATAGTCATAGGAACATGTATAAGTCATGAAGAAAGCAATAGCAACATACTAAACGATCGCGTGCTAAGCTAATGGAATGGGTCTTGTCAATCAGATCATTCAACTAATGATGTGACCTCGTTAATCAAATAACAACTCATTGTTCATGGTTAGGAAACATAACCATCTTTGATTAATGAGCTAGTCAAGTAGAGGCATACTAGTGACACTTTGTTTGTCTATGTATTCACACATGTATTATGTTTCCAGTTAATACAATTCTAGCATGAATAATAAACATTTATCATGATTATAAGGAAATAAATAATAACTTTATTATTGCCTCTAGGGCATATTCCCTTCATTATCTACTGTTTTGGACTATATTGGGCTTTATTTTCCACTTTTATATTATTTTGGGACTAACCTATTAACCAGAGGCCCAGCCCAGAATTGCTGTTTTTTGCATGTTTTAGGGTTTCGAAGAAAAGGAATATCAAACGGAGTCCAAACGGAATGAAACCTTAGGGAACGTGATTTTCTCATCAGATAAGACCCAGGAGACTTGGACCCTCCGTCAAGAAAGCCACGAGGCGGTCACGAGGGTGGAGGGCGCCCCCCTAGGGCGCGCCCCTGCCTCATGGGCCCCTCGAAGCTCCACCGACGTACTTTTTCCTCCTATATATATATCCACGTACCCCCAAACGATCAGAATAGGAGCCAAAAACCTAATTCCACCGCCGCAACTTACTGTATTCACGAGATCCCATCTTGGGGCCTGTTCCGGAGCTCCGCCGGAGGAGGCATCGATCACGGAGGGCTTCTATATCATCATCCAAGCCTCTCCAATGAAGTGTGAGTAGTTTACTTCAGACCTACGGGTCCATAGTTAGTAGCTAGATGGCTTCTTCTCTCCTTTTGGATCTCAATACAATGTTCTCCCCCTCTCTTGTGGAGATCTATTCGATGTAATCTTCTTTTTGCGGTGTGTTTGTTGAGACCGATGAATTGTGGGTTTATGATCAAGTCTATCTATGAATAATATTTGAATCTTCTCTGAATTCTTTTATGTATGATTGGTTATCTTTGCAAGTCTCTTCGAATTATCAGTTTGGTTTGGCCTACTAGATTGGTTGTTCTTGCCAGGGGAGAAGTGCTTAGCTTTGGGTTCGATCTTGCGGTGTCCTTTCCTAGTGACAGAAGGGGCAGTAAGGCACGTATTGTATCGTTTCCATCGAGGATAACAAGATGGGGTTTTTATCATATTGCATGAAACTATCCCTCTACATCATGTCATCTTGCTTAAGGCGTTACTCTGTTTTTAACTTAATACTCTAGATGCATGCTGGATAGCGGTCGATGAGTGGAGTAATAGTAGTAGATGCTGAATCGTTTCAGTCTACTTGTCTCGGACGTGATGCCTATATACATGATCATACCTAGATATTCTCATAACTATGCTCAATTCTGTCAATTGCTCAACAGTAATTTGTTCACCCATCATAGAATACTTATGCTCTTGAGAGAAGCCACTAGTGAAACCTATGCCCCCCGGGTCTCTTTCTCATTATATCAATCTCCATCACTTTATTATTGCTTTGCTTTTAATTTTTACTTTGCATATCTATACCAAAAATACCAAAAATATTATTTATCATCTCTATCAGATCTCACTTTCGTAAGTGACCGTGAAGGGACTGACAACCCCTAAGCGCGTTGGTTGCGTTAAGCTATTGTTTTTGTGTAGGTACGAGGGACTCGAGCATAGCCTCCTACTGGATTGGTATCTTGGTTATCAAAAACTAAGGGAAATACTTACGCTACTTTGCTGCATCATCCCTTCCTCTTCGGGAAAATCCAACGCAGTGCTCAAGAGGTAGCAACTAGCGGTCTCCAACTTCATCCCACGACAATGGTGTTCTGCACCTTCTTCCGTACAAGGCTTCAAAAGGGGCCATCTTCAAACTGGATTGATAACTATTGTTGTAAGAGAACTCCGCATATGGCAAGTTGTCATCCCAACTAGATCCATAATCTAGCGCACAAGCTCTCAGCATATCCTCCAAAATCTGATTGACTCTCTCGGTGTGTCCATCGGTCTGCGGATGAAAAGCTGTACTGAACTCTAGCCTGGTACCCAAAGTTTCGTGCAACTGATTCTAGAACTTTGAGGTAAACTGGGTTCCTCTATCTGATACAATGCTCCTCGGAACTCCATGCAGACATACGATCCTGGTCATGTATATCTTTGCCAACTTAGCACTGGTGTAAGTGGTCTTTACTGGGATGAAATGAGCTACCTTCGTCAAGCGATCGACTACAACCCATATCGAGTCATAGCCTGAGCGGGTCCTGGGTAATCCCGTGATAAAATCCATGCCTAGCTTATCCCACTTCCATTCGGGTATCGACAATGGCTGTAGCAATCCTGCTGGCTTCTGATGCTCTGCCTTTACTCTCTGACATACATCACAAAAGCCTACATACTCCAAAATATCCTTCTTCATTCTGGTCCACCAAAAAGTGTCTTTCAAATCCAAATACATCTTGGTATTTCCTGGGTGAATCGAGTACGGTGAATCATGGGCCTCTTGCAGAATTAGCTTCCTGATCTCTGGGTCATTAGGCACATAAATACGGTCCTCAAACCATAAGGTATCGTGTTCATCCTCACGATATCCTTTAGCTTTTCCCTTGCTCATTTTCTCCTTTATGGTGGCAATATCCTTGTCAGTCTTCTGAGCTTCTCTGATCTTATCCATCAGAGTAGACTGAATCTCCAATGCTGCTACATAGCCTCTCGGAACTATCTCCAAACATAGCTCACGAAGATCCTCGGCTAACTCCTTTGGTAACTCTCCGGTCATTAGTGTGTTGACATGGCTCTTGCGGCTCAATGCGTCAGCTACTACGTTAGCCTTTCCGGGATGATAATGTAATCTCATATCATAATCCTTGATGAGCTCCAACCATCTTCTTTGCCTGAGATTCAACTCCTTCTGCGTGAAGATGTACTTCAAACTCTTGTGATCCGTGTACACCTCACAATGGTTTCCAATGAGAAAATGTCTCCAAGTCTTCAATGCGTGCACTACGGCTGCTAACTCCAAATCATGTGTAGCATAATTCAACTCATGGGGCTTAAGCTGCCGTGAAGCATACGAAACAACTCTTCCCTCCTGCATAAGCACTGCTCCAAGTCCTCGACGTGAAGCGTCACTATACACCTCATAATCCTTGCGGTGATCTGGCAGAATCAACACTGGCGAGGTAACCAAACGTTTCTTCAACTCCTGGAAACTGGCCTCACATTCCTTAGTCCATTTGAACTTGGTATCCTTCTTCAACAACTCCGTCATAGGTTTTGCAATCTTCGAGAAATTTTCAATGAATCTCCAGTAGTATCCTGCGAGTCCAAGAAAACTCTGGATCTCTCCAACTATTGTTAGAGCTTCCCAATTTGTCACAGTGACAACTTTGGTGGGATCTACTGCTATTCCTTCTCCGAATATAACATGTCCGAGGAATCCAACTTCCTTCAACCAAAACTCACATTTGCTGAACTTGGCGCATAACTGATGTTCTCTGAGCTTACCAAGTACCAAACACAAATGTTCTTTATGTTCTTCCTCATTCTTCGAGTAAACCAGAATATCATCAATGAATACTATGACGAACTTATCCAAAAACTCCATAAACACTTTGTTCATCATGTTCATAAAATAAGCAGGTGCGTTAGTCAGACCAAATGACATAATGGTATACTCATACAGCCCATACCTTGTGGTAAAAGCTGTCTTAGGTATGTCCCGCTCTCGAATCTTCAACTGGTGGTATCCTGATCGCAAATCGATCTTGGAAAATACCTTAGCTCCTTGTAATTGGTCAAACAAATCATTGATCATCGGCAGTGGGTACTTATTCTTGATCGTCACTTCATTCAATCCTTGATAATCAACAACCATCCTTAACGATCCATCCTTCTTTTCCACTAGAAGTACTGGTGATCCCCAAGGTGACGAACTTGGGAGAATATATCCCTTATCCAGTAACTCCTTAATCTGCTTCTTAATCTCCTCCAAATGCTTTGCATGCATTCTATACGGTCTCTTAGATATTGGTCCTGTGCCTGGCAAGAGCTCAATCAAAAACTCAATGTCTCTATCCGGTGGCATGCCGGGCAATTCTTCTGGAAATACATCCAGAAAATCATTTACCACCGGTACTTCCTCCTGTACAACTCCTAATATGGAATTTACTTGTGTCCTCTTCGGCTCATGCCGGGACACATACTTGATCCTTCTTCCTTCTGGGTGGTAAGCAAAATTGACTTACTGGCGCAATCGATGTTTCCTCCATAGATCGATAGCCAATCCATACCCATGATTACATCCAAACCTTGCGATTCCGAAATGATTAAATCCGAGGGAAACACATGCCTACCTATACTCAATGGCACTTGAAAACATCCTTTACTGGCCATATACTCCACTCCTGGTGAGCTTACTAACATAGGTGTTCTAAGAACCTTGGTGGGCAGTTTATACTTATCCACGAATCCCCTTGATATGTATGAATGCGATGCACCAGTATCGAAAAGAACGATTGCAGTAAAAGACTTAACCAAAACTTACCGATTACTGCATCTGGCTGGGCTTCAACCTCCTTCACGTTAACGTGGTTCACCTGTCCCCTGTTGAAAGGATTCGGCTTCTTCCCAGAGCTTCCATTGCCATTTCCATTCTGGGCTTCAGGACATTCATTGGCATAATGTCCGGTCTTCTGACACTTATAACAAGTGACTTGGCTCAGGTCTCTCTTGGCTGGGGTTGATGGGTTGGTACGGTTCTGACCGTTGCTTCCCCCATTCCCATTACCGTTCTTGGGGCCATTATGATTATGCGAACTTCCTCCTCCATGGGTATGCTGAAAATGTCCTCCCGATTTCGGGGTAAAACGTGGCTTCTGCTGAGCTCCTGAATTGTACTTCCCTTGTCCATACTTCCTCTTGCGGTTCTCAATATGCTGTTGTTTCCTTCAATCATAAGAGCACGATCTACCAGTTCCTGGTAGTTGTTGAAAGTTGCTACCATCAACTGCATGCTCAACTCATCATTCAGTCCTTCCAGAAACTTCTCCTGCTTAGCTGCATCCGTAGCAACGTCATCCGGGGCATAACGTGCTAACTTACTAAAGTCATCCACGTATTGGCCAACTGTCTGTCCTCCTTGGCGCAAGTTGCGAAACTCACGCTTCTTCATGGCCATAGCTCCTGCTGAAACATGGGCTGTACGGAAAGCCTGCTGAAATTGGTCCCATGTCACTGTGGCTATAGGGTAGGTGACAGTGTAATTCTCCCACCATGATGCTGCTGGTCCATCCAACTGATGTGTGGCAAAACGCACCTTCTCAGCGTCAGTACATCCTGTAGTGGTTAACTCCCTTCCAATCTTGCGGAGCGAATCATCTGCTACTATAGGCTCGGTGCTACTGGAGAACACCGGCGGATTCAGTCTAAGGAAACGGGTTAAGTGATCAACAGGTGGTGGTGGTGGGTTGTTGTTGTTGTTATTGTTGTTCCCCTGATTCTGATTCTGGACTAGCAACTGCATCAACGCATTCTGCTGCTGGATCAACTGAGTGAGCTCCGGTGGGAAGGCAAATCCATTGTCACGTCTCGGAGGCATCTGATGGGTTTAGAGGGGAGAGATTAGAATAGAATGAGGTCTAATGAGAAAGCACTACCCATATGCACATGAGACAAACACAAACATTTCACTCAATCAATCAAACAAGGGCATACAATCGGTCTAACTATCGTGAAAGTGCTTGGACTACTCTATTTACATGGTGGAATACTACTACTGATGTAACGCCCCAAAACCGAGGTGCCAGGTGTCTTCCAGTTATTCGCTGTTGTTGCCTTGTCATTGCTTGCGTGTCATGCATTGCATATCATGTCATCATGTGCATTTCATTTGCATACATGTTCGTCTCATGCATCCGAGCATTTTCCCCGTTGTCCGTTTTGCATTCCGGCGCTCCGTTCTCCTCCGGTGGTCATTTCTACCTTTCTTTCGTGTGTGGGGTTTAAACATTTCCGGATTGGACCGAGACTTGCCAAGCGGCCTTGGTTTACTACCGGTAGACTACCTGTCAAGTTTCGTACCATTTGGACTTTGTTTGATGCTCCAACGGTTAACCGAGGGACCGAAAAGGCCTCGTGTGTGTTGCAGCACAACACCCCTCCAATTTGGCCAAAACCCATCAAAACCCTCTCCATCCTCTAGAGCGTTTGATCACGATCGCGTGGCCGAAAACCGCACTCCATTTGGAGCTTCCTAGCTCCCTCTATGCCTATATATAGATCCCCTCTCGAAAATCCCGGGTCTCTTCCCCCCTAACCCTACCCATTTTCCCCCCAGCGCGCCGGACATGTCCGTTCTCGCGCCGGACGCCGCCCCGCGCCACTGAGGGCTCGCCACGTGTCACGCCGCTCTCGTCTCCGCCGCCGGCCCGCTCGGCCCGAGCCGGGCCCTCCTCGCCGCGAGCCGGGCCGCACCCCGCGCCCGACTCCGCCGCCAGCGCCCTCGTCTCCGCCGCGCGCCGCCGCCTGCTTCAACCCCGGCCGCCGCGAGCCTGCGCCAGCGAGCTTCCCCGAGGTCGCCGCACCACCGCGCCGCCTCGCCGGAGTTGCTCTCCGGCCACCGCCGCCTCGTCGACCTCGCCCAACGCCGGCGCCGCCCCTTCTCCGGCGGGCCTCTCCTTCCTCTTCCTCGGAGCAGCTCCGGCCACCGCGGGCACGACGAACTCCGGCGAACTCGAGCAGCTCCGACCGTCCTCGGATTCCGCGCCCGATCTGGATCCAGATCCAGATCCAGCTCGCGGTTGACTTTTCTCCTCTAACCCTAATCCCTGATAACTTTTTTGCATACTTTGGCATGCCGTAACTCCGCATCTGTAGTTCTGTTTTGGGCGTGTAGCATATCAAAATGTTCGTCTCAGAGAGTACATCATTTCATCTCATTGCATCATTTTCATTTGAGCTCATCTTGATGCCCTAAATGCTGTTGGAAGAGTGCTATTTGAGTTAATTATCAGATCTGCTGCTCCAAATAGATATTTGTCATTTTTGCCATGATTATTGTGTGCATGATATGCCCCTGAGCTCTACATGTGTTTTGTTATATGTTTTGCCATCTTTCCAGAGGTGCAACCCATGTATTTTTGTGATGTGTGTGGTGACTAGCACAAGCTTGCAAAGTGGTGCATTCGTTAATGCTGATTTCAGGGACTTACATTTCCACTAAGTCCTTGGACTGTTTATCTCATTATGCCATATGTTCATGTTGTTTCCTAGTGATACGTGACTCTTTTGAGGATGATCACTAAGGATGTTTTGTTAATCTTGTAGTGCTCTATCCATCCATGTCTTTGTTTGCAATTATGGAGAACCCTAGCTTGAGTCAATCGAGCTCTACTTTTGCTATTTCGTGAATTTGGGCAGATTGTCTACTCGTTAGCGATTTTGCCGAGGATGTTGTAGTTGATCCGTGCATGCTATGTTATTGTTCTTGACATGTCTAGCTTTTATAATGTGTATTCTTGATGGGTGCATGCTTAGATTGTCATGTCATGCTCTGTAGTGAGTGCATCGAGCTCGTTAACATGCCTACTTGATATCTGATTTGCATGCTCCAGTTTTTCACTAAGTCTGTGATCTGATTATGTTTTTGCCATGTTCACATGCTTGCAATTGTATTTTCTGATCCCTTTTGGCTCAAGGTCACTAAGGGACTTTTGTTAAGCTCTCTGAGTAGCTCCATGCCATGCTTTACTTTGCCATGTTCAGGTCTTGTAGCATATTGTTTTCTTGCTCCAAAGAGTGCTATCTGATCTGAAATTCCAGACAAGTGTTAATTTCACTAAGTCTGAAATCTGTTTGTCAAATGCATTTTTTCCATGCTTGTTTGAACCTATTAATGGATGAATGGCCGTAGCCCAGTGTTCATATTTTGTTAAGCATCATGAGTGGATTCCTGCCATGTATTTTGTTGCCATGTTTGGGTGCTGTAGCTTGTTCATCTTGTTGCATTTAGATGGCTACTTGCTGTAAATCGCAGAACGTGGCCATATTTGAATCGCTTGCCATTTCCAAACCGTAACTCCGGTTCCGGTGATCTTTATATCGTTTTCAAGCCATTTCATCTCACCTTTCCAGTGGCACACTTGGATTTCCAAGTTGAGGCCAGGTTCTTTCATTCCTTGCCAAATCTTGCATATGCATCGCATATTGCATCCCGCATAGCATACCATGTTTGCATCATGTTGTTTGAGTTTGCACGTGGTTGATTGTGTCC
Organism: Triticum urartu; assembly: GCF_003073215.2. Classification (NCBI taxonomy): domain Eukaryota; kingdom Viridiplantae; phylum Streptophyta; class Magnoliopsida; order Poales; family Poaceae; genus Triticum; species Triticum urartu. Next base: position 145,921,880 of record NC_053027.1, on the reverse strand, counting down.
TTGTTTCTTGTTTGTCTTGCTTGGATAGAGCCGGGAGACGAGTTTGCTAACGAGGAGCCCGTTGAGTTTGCTTTCGAGGATCCAGTCAACTCTGACAACTTTGCAGGCAAGATGACCATACCCTCGAAATCACTTCTATCTTTGCTTGCTAGATGCTCGCTCTTTTGCTATGCCTATGCTGCGATACCTACCACTTGCTTATCATGCCTCCTATATTGTTGAACCAAACCTCTAACCCACCTCGTCCTAGCAAACCATTGTTTGGCTATGTTACCGCTTTGCTCAGCCCCTCTTATAGCGTTGTTAGTTGCAGGTGAAGATTGAAGTTTGTTCCTTGTTGGAACATGGAGATCGTTCCTTGTTGGAACATTGTTTACTTGTTGGGATACCACAATATATCTTATTTAATTAATGCATCTATATACTTGGTAAAGGGTGGAAGGCTCGGCCTTATGCCTGGTGTTTTGTTCCACTCTTGCCGCCCTAGTTTCCGTCCATATCGGTGTTATGTTCCCGGATTTTGCGTTCCTTATGCGGTTGGGTTATAATGGGAACCCCTTGACAGCTCGCCTTGAATAAAACTCCTCCACCAATGCCCAACATTGGTTTTACCATTTGCCACCTAGCCTTTTCTTTTCCCTTGGGAGTAGCGCTCCTGAGGGTCATCATTATTTTACCCCCCCCCCCCGGGCCAGTGCTCCTCTGAGTGTTGGTCCAACCTGTCAGCTACCGGTGGCCACTAGGGGCAACTCTGGGCTGGCTTACCCGTACCTAAGACAATCTGAGTGTGCCTTGAGAAAGAGATATGTGTAGCTCCTATCGGGATTTGTCGGCACATTCGGGCGGTGTTGCTGGTTTAGTTTTACCCTGTCGAAATGTCTTGTAACCGGGATTCCGAGTCTAATCGGGTCTTCCCGCTAGAAGGAATATCCTTCGTTGACCGTGAGAGCTTGTGATGGGCTAAGTTGGGACACCCCTGCAGGGATTTGAACTTTCGAAAGCCGTGCCCGCGGTTATGGGCAGATGGGAATTTGTTAACGTTCGGTTGTAGAAAACCTGAAGTTGATCTTAATTAAAATGCATCAACCGCGTGTGTAACCGTGATGGTCTCTTTCCGGCGGAGTCCGGGAAGTGAACACGGTGTTGGAGTTATGCTTGACGTAGGTTGTTTTTGGATCACTTCTTGATCATACTTTCTCGAACGTGCTTTGCCTTCTCTTCTCGCTCTCTTTTGCGTATGTTAGCCTCCATATATGCTAGTCGCTTGCTGCAGCTCCACCTCATACCTTTTACCTTACCCATAAGCTTAAATAGTCTTGATCGCGAGGGTGTGAGATTGCTGAGTCCCCGTGACTCACAGATACTTCCAATACCAGCTTGCAGGTGCCGATGAGTCCGTGCAGGTGACGCAACCAAGCTCAGGAGGAGCTCGATGAAGATCTGGTCCTTTGTGTTGTTTCGTTCTAGTTGATCAGTAGTGGAGCCCAGTTGGGGTCGATCGGGGGCCTTTGTCGCATTTGGGGTTCTTCTTTTATTTTGGTTCCGTAGTCGGACCTTGATTGTATTTGGATGTTGTAATGCTTTATCCATGTATTTGTGTGAAGTGGCGATTGTAAGCCAACTATGTATCTCTTTCCCTTATGTATTACATGGGTTGTGTCAAGATTACCTCACTTGCGACATTGCTTTCAATGCGGTTATGCCTCTAAGTCGTGCTTCGACACGTGGGAGATATAGCCGCATCGAGGGCGTTACAACTGATGTGGTGGTCTACTAGAAATATTCCTCGGTTGCAGACTCCATGATATCTGCTCCAGCTTCATCTTCAAAGTCATCATCGCTCAGGTCAGAGTCGGTGTCGTCGATGATGATGTAGTCTTCCAGGCGAATCTCCTTGGGTTCTTCGTCTTCTTCTACTGGTGCGGGGTTTCCCATGAATATTCCGATCTTGTTAATCAGGTCGTCATTCTTCTCCACTAGTACGACGATTTCCTCCTCATAATCTTCACGTGTAGCCTTGAGTTCTTCCTCCAGCTCCATGATTCTTGTCATCGCCTTCTTCAGATCTAACATGCCTGCGCACATCTGGTTCTCCTGACGTCGAATGTGCTGGTTTAACTCCTGGATAAAAGCTATGATTGATCTATCCTTCTTGGTGCTGATCATTTCCCAGTGCTCATCTCGGCGCCCACAAATCTGGTAGATAGTATCCTTGAGATCATTGTGGTAAACTTCTCCAATATGTCCCATGGTGATGTGGGCTGCCATGCTCTTTCCTAGACTCCAGGTTGGTGCATCAAAGGAAAACTCTATGGGCTCGGTGACTGGGGCGAACGTCCTTCCTGGGACTTGAACTTGAATCATACATCGCTCCTCCTCGGTTAAAGTGGCGTTGTAGGTCCCGGTGAAGCTTGGTACTCCGATGTTCAGGTACTTAGTGACTTCCTTCAGGTGGCGTTCAAAGGGTGTATCTTCATCCGGTTGCGTGAACTTGTTCCTTGCATCCGCCATCCTAAAAGAGTAGAAAAGATGAGGAGTCAGAAATGAGAAGAGTGAGTAGTGATCTAGGGCTTTAGCTTAGTGATTGTTTCCTACAGTCAGTGTGTGCTCTGATACCATCTTGTAGCGACCAGACCTCAAACAGTCTGATCTTTGTGCTTCAGTGTCATCCCTGGATCAGTAATGCTGACACGCACAGTACTTGAAGGATTTATAACAGAGTAGCAATCACACACTTATTACAACGAGTGTCTCAAAAGAGAACTTATTGGCTTAAGGCCATCTATTAATGATAACAGCAGAAGGCTTGGAAGATAAGTGAGTCCATCAACTCCAACGGCATCACTGAGTATAGAACCACGACCTAAAGGCACCTTACTCATCGTCTGAAAAGTCTGCAACATGAACGTTGCAGCCCGAAAACGGGTCAGCACATGGAATATGCTGGCAATGTAACACATAGAGAGCAATGAATAGAAATAAGCTATACTACATGCTTATATGGCTGGTGGAAAGCTCTATGGTTACAGTTTTGCGTAAAGCCAATTTTTCCCTACTGCAAAGGAATAAATTTTATTTAACTATCATGGTGGTTGTTAACATTGAGAGTGTAGACACCCTCTCAATCCCAATTAAACATCATCATTAAAACCCAACAAAATTAATTAAGTCACATGATGAGATTCACATGATAATCCAAGTACTAGATACGCAAGACGTCCATAACCGGGGACACGGCTAATCATGATTAGTTTATACACTCTGCAGAGGTTTGCGCACTTTTCCCCACAAGACTCGATCTCCTCCGTTGGGATTCTCGCACTACATGGTGTTTGAGAAATGGATGACCGAGACATAGTCTTTCAGAAGCGCTAGCACCTTACGATTGGGTAGACCGTTACACCTACTTTCCCCTACATCTGCTAGTCTACCACTGTAAGAGTTCCCATGACTTAATCAACTATGCTAGAGCCCATAGTAGCTTGTGGTTGCACACGGAAGTTTCTAGCATGAATAATCTCATGATCCCTTCGAGCCTGGGTGGCGGTTCATAAAGAAAACAGGCAATCGCTGGAATACCCAGGTGCCTCAATCCACCCAGATGTGTATTAAAGTTGCCACCTTAAGTTGAACCATTAATTAACATTCTCACATCTGTCATGGATACACTCAAACCCAATCCACGTCTACAAGCATAGCATGGCATAAGAAAACGTAGAAGTAACACCCAGGGTTTGATAATAAAACAGATAATAGGTGCTACCTCATCTACTTCCCAACCCACAATGTATTCAGATCCTAACCATGCAATTGTTTGAGGATTGATCTAATGCAATAAAACTGGGTAGTAAGAGGTATGATCAAAGTGTTACTTGCCTTGCTGATGATCCGCGAAACCTAGAGATTCGAAGTAGCAAGCGGCGCACTCCGGGTACTCTAACACAAACAAACAAACAAGCAAACAATAAGTACTCATCTAATGCACATGTAAAACTCAAATAAGAGATCTAACCAGAAAGTTCAACTTAAGAACTCCGGTTTGCAAAAAGAATCAAAATCGAACGAAACAACGAAAGTCAAACGGTGGAAGAAACAAGCTTCATTTACTAATCCGGATCTAAGTCAAATTTTACAGAAGCAAAAACTTGTTTGAGTTGGTTAAACGGAAAGAGGGTTTTGAGACGAAACTTTAGGCGCTTGAATCGCCTGATTCCGATAAACGAGCGAAAAGTTAAACTCAAACGAAAATCGGATCAGAAATCACGATCAGAAATAATCGCGGAAAATCCGAGAAAAAGAAAAAACGACGAATAGGCTAGCGAACAAACGTTCGTTGTCTGCGTCTAAACGACGAAAACCGTTCGTTAAAACGAACGTACGGACGAACGTCCGCTAAATAAACCAAACCGGGAAAAAACGATCTAAATAAAGAAAACGATCGTGGTTTTTATAAAAAAACCGGGCGGTTGACCGGTGAAGACCGGCGGCGGCGGCGGCTACCTCCGGCGGCGCCGAACTCCGGCGGGGCGGCGGCGGCGGTAGCGGGCAGCGGCGACGGCGGCTCGGGGCGGCGGCGTCTAGGGTTAGGGCGGGGCTGGGTGGCTCGGGGCTTCGCTCCCCCGGCTTATGAAGGCCGGCCGGGCAAGAGTCCTGGTCGGGTACGGCCCGGCTAGGTCGGTTCGTTTATATATATATATATATATATATATATATATATAGTTTCTCACAGAAAAAAACAAATAAAAGAAATACTAAACGGACTCCAAAATCCTGAAATAAATTTTCCCCGACTTATAAAATCAATCCGGACAAGGTGAACATTTATTTGGGGCCTAAATGCAATTTTGAAAAATGTGTATTTTTCCTAAATTCAAATAAAACAGCGAAAAACTCCAAAATAAAAATCTTATTTGATTTTTTTATTAAATCCTCAATATTCCTTTAATTTGGGAAAGTCATTTTATCCCCTCTCACTTATTTTTATAATTGGAATTATTGAATATAAAATAATTAAATCAAATGATCCTATTTCAAAATTTGAGAAAACCCCAAATATGAAAATAACGAAATCCCAACTCTCTCCATGGGTCCTTGAGTTGCGTCGGATTTCTAGGATCAAGCCAAAATGCAAATAAAATATGATATGCAATGATGACCTATGTATAACATTCCAAATTGAAAATTTGGGATGTTACATACTTTGAAGCACAAGTGTGGAAAAAGGATAGTAACATTGTCCCTTCTCTCTTTTTCTCTCATTTTTTTATTTGGGCCTTCTTTCTTCTTCTTTTTTGGCCTCTTTTTTTCTTCTTTTTTAATCCGAAGTCTCATCCCGACTTGTGGGGAAATCATAGTGTCCATCATCCTTTCCTCACCGGGACAATGCTCTATTAATGATGATCATCACACTTCTTTTTACTTACAACTCAAGAATTACAACTCAATAATTAGAACAAAATATGAGTCTATGTGAATGCCTCTGGCGGTGTACCGGGATGTGCAATGAATCAAGAGTGACAAGTATGAAAAAAATTATGAAAGGTGGCTTTGCCACAAATACGATGTCAACTACATGATCATGCATGGCAATATGACAATGATGAAGCGTGTCATAACAAACGGAACAGTGGAAAGTTGCATGGCAATATATCTCAGAATGGCAATGGAAATGCCATAATAGGTAGGTATGGTGGTTGTTTTGAGGAAGGTATATGGTGGGTTTATGATACCGGCGAAAAGTGCGCGGTAATAGAGAGGCTAGCAAATGTGGAAGGGAGAGGGTGCGTATAATCCATGGACTCAACATTAGTCATAAAGAACTCACATACTTATTGCAAAAATCTATTAGTTATCGAAACAAAGTACTACACGCATGCTCCTAGGGGGATAGATTGGTAGGAAAAGACCATCTCTCGTCCCCGACCGCCACTCATAAGGAAGGTAATCGATAAATAAATCATGCTCCGACTTCATCACATAACTGTTCACCATACGTGCATGATACGGGAATCACAAACTTCAACACAAGTATTTCTCAAATTCACAACTACTCAACTAGCATGACTCTAATATCACCATCTCCATATCTCGAAACAATTATCATGTATCAAACTTCTCAAAGTATTCAATGCACTTATATGGAAGTTTTTATTATTCCTAAAAGCAAATTACCATGCTGTTCTATAGGATTCTCAAAATAATATAAGTGAAGCATGAGAGATCAATAATTTCTATAAAATAAAACCACCACCGTGCTCTAAAAGATATAAGTGAAGCACTAGAGCAAAAACTATATAGCTCAAAAGATATAAGTGAAGTACATAGAGTATTCTAATAAATTCCGATTCATGTGTGTCTCTCTCAAAAGGTGTGTACAGCAAGTATGATTGTGGTAAACTAAAAATCACAGACTCAAATCATACAAGATTCTCCAAGCAAAACACATATCATGTGGTGAATAAAAATATAGCTCCAAGTAAAGTTACCGATGAACGAAGACAAAAGAGGGGATGCCTTCCGGGGCACCCCCAAGCTTAGGCTTTTTGATGTCCTTGGATTTACCTTGGGGTGCCTTGGGCGTCCCAAATCTTAGGCTCTTTCCACTCCTTGTTCCATAATCCATCAAATCTTTACCAAAAACTTGAAAACTTCACAACACAAAACTTAAAAAGAAAATCTCGTGAGTTCCGTTAGCGAAAGAAAACAAAACACCACTTCAAGGTAATGTAATGAACTCATTCTTTATTTATATTGGTGTTAAACCTAATGTATTCCAACTTCTCTATGGTTTATAAACTATTTACTAGCCATAGATTCATCAAAATAAGCAAACAACACATGAAAAACAGAATCTGTTAAAAACATAACAGTCTGTAGTAATCTGTAGCTAGCGCAAGATCTGGAGCCCCAAAAATTCTAAAATAAATTTCTGTACGTGAGTAATTTTTCTATTAATCATCTGCAAAAATAATTAACTAAATAGCACTTTCAAAATAAAAATGGCAGCAGTTCTTGTGAGAGCTAAAGTTTCTGTTTTTTACAGCAAGATTAAGAAGACTTTCCCCAAGTCTTCCCAACGGTTCTACTTGGCACAAACACTAATTAAACACAAAAAACACAACCAAAACAGAGGCTAGATAAATTATTTATTACTAAACAGGAGCAAAAAGCAAGGAATAAAAATAAAATTGGGTTGCCTCCCAACAAGCGCTATCGTTTAACGCCCCTAGCTAGGCATAAAAGAAAGGATAGATCTAGGTATTGCCATCTTTGGCAGGCAATCCATAAGTGGATCTCATAATAGATTCATATGGTAATATAATTTCATTTCTAGGGAAGTGTTCCATGCCTTTCCTTAACGGAAATTGGAATCTATATTCCCTTCCTTCATATCAATAATTGCATCAATCGTTCTAAGAATAATAGGATATGAAGGATTGCAATCTATATCAAGAACAATGAAATCTACGGGCACATAATTCCTATTTGCAACAATAAGAACATCATTAATTTTTCCCATAGGTTTCTTAATAGTGGAATCCGTAAGGTGCAAGTTTAAAGAACAATCATCATTCACGGAAACCTAGCAAATCACACAAAGTTTTTGGGATCATGGAAACACTAGCACCCAAATCACACAAAGCATAGCATTCATGATCTTTAATTTTAATTTAATAGTAGGTTCCCACTCATCATAAAGTTTTCTAGGGATAGAAACTTCCAACTCAAGATTTTCTTCATAAGATTGCATCAAAGCATCGATGATATGTTTAGTAAAAGCTTTATTTTGACTATAAGCATGAGCAGAATTTAGCACGGATTGCAACAAGGAAATACAATCTATCAAAGAGCAATTATCATAATTAAATTCCTAGAAATCCAAGATAGTGGATTCATTGCTATTTAAAGTTTTACCTCTTCAATCCCACTTTTATCAATTTTTGCATTAAGATCTAAAAACTTCGAATCATTGGACGCCTTTTAACTAAAGTTGACTCATCTCTAGTCCCATCATTATCAAGATTCATATTGCAAAACAAAGATTTAATAGGGGACACATCAATCACTTTTAGATCTTCATCTTTATTATCTAACTCTTCTAGTTTAGCGGCCATCTTATTAACTAAAGTGGCATGCTTATCAGAAATTTGGGCAATTAATTTTTCAAGATGAGCAAACTGAGATTTCAAACCATACAATTCCTTAGACATATCATCGAGCTCTTTATTCATGAAACCGGTAAAACCTTTTTGTTCTTTAAGCTCGTTTCTAAAGAAATTATTATGCTCAAACTGCAAGGACATAAAACTTCTAACGTTGTTTTCGATTTCTTCCAACCTTCTAAGGTGAGGATCAACACCTTTTGGTAAAAGCCATAAGGGCAACAAGAGACAAGCGAAAAAGAACCGAACAGAAAAGAGGGGGCGAATAAAACGGCAAGGGTGAAGTGGGGGAGAGGAAAACAAGAGGCAAATGGCAAATAATGTAATGCAAAGGATAAGAGTTGTGATGGGTACTTGGTTTGTCTTGACTTGGCATAGATCTCCCCGGCAACGGCGCCATAAATCCTTCTTTCTACCTCTTGAGCATGCGTTGGTTTTCCCTTGAAGAGGAAAGGGTGATGCATCAAATTAGCGTAAGTATTTCCCTCAGTTTTTGAGAACCAAGGTATCAATCTAGTAGGAGACCACGCGTGAGTCACCTCATACCTACACAAACAAATAAGAACCTCGCAACCAACGCGATAAAGGGGTTGTCAATCCCTTCTTGGCCACTTGCAAGAGTGAGATCTGATAGAGAGAATAATAATAAGATAAATATTTTTGGTATTTTTATGATATAGATTGAAAGTAAAGATTGCAAAATAAAATAGATTGGAAACTTATATGATAGAGAATAGACTCGGGGGGCATAGGTTTCACTAGTGGCTTCTCTCAAGATAGCATAAGTATTACAGTGGGTGAACAAATTACTGTCGAGCAATTGATAGAAAAGCGAATAATTATGAGAATATCTAGGTATGATCATGTATATAGGCATCACGATCGTGACAAGTAGACTGACTCCTGCCTGCTGATACATCTCCGTCGTATCTACTTTTCTAAACACTTTTGCCCTTGTTTTGGACTCTAACTTGCATGATTTGAATGGAACTAACCCGGACTGACACTATTTTCAGCAGAATTGCCATGGTGTTATTTTTGTGCAGAAATAAAAGTTCTCGGAATGACCTGAAAATCAACGGAGATTATTTTTGGAATATATAAAAAATACTGGAAGAAGAATCCATGTCAGGGGGCACACCCTATCCACGAGGGTGGGGGCGCGCCTTCCCCCCTGGGCGCGCCCCCTGCCTCGTGGGCCCCCTGACGCTCCACCGACCTCAACTCCAACTCCATATATTTGTGTTCGGGGAGAAAAATCAGAGAGAAGGATTCATCGCGTTTTACGATATGGAGCCGCCACCAAGCCCTAAACTCTCTCGAGAGGGCTGATCTGGAATCCGTTCGGGGCTCCAAAGAGGGGAATTCGTCGCCATCATCATCATCAACCTTCCTCCATCACCAATTTCATGATGCTCACCGCCGTGCGTGAGTAATTCCATCGTAGGCTTGCTGGACGGTGATGGGTTGGATGAGATTTATCATGTAATCGAGTTAGTTTTGTTAGGGTTTGATCCCTAGTATCCACTATGTTCTGAGAATGATGTTGCTATGACTTTGCTATGCTTAATGCTTGTCACTAGGGCCCGAGTGTCATGATTTCAGATATGAACCTATTTTGTTTTCATGAATATATGTGAGTTCTTGATCCTATCTTGCAAGTCTATAGTCACCTATTATGTGTTATGATCCGTTAACCCCGAAGTGACAATAATCGGGATACTTACTGGTGATGACCATAGTTTGAGGAGTTTATGTATTCACTATGTGTTAATGCTTTGGTCTGGTACTCTATTAAAAGAAGGCCTTAATATCCCTTAGTTTCCAATAGGACCCCGCTGCCACGGGAGGGTGCTACCTCTTGAGCATGCGTTGGTTTTCCCTTGAAGAGGAAAGGGTGATGCAGCAAAGCAGCGTAAGTATTTCCCTTAGTTTTTGAGAACCAAGGTATCAATCCAGTAGGAGACCACGCGCGAGTCACCTCGTACCTACACAAACAAATAAGAACCTCGCAACCAACGCGATAAAGAGGTTGCCAATCCTTCTCGTCCACTTGCAAGAGTGAGATCTGATAGATATAATAATAATAAGATATTTTTTTTGGTATTTTTATGATATAGATTGAAAGTAAAGATTGCAAAATAAAATAGATTGGAAACTTATATGATAGAGAATAGACCCGGGGGGCATAGGTTTCACTAGTGGCTTCTCTCAAGATAGCATAAGTATTACAGTAGGTAAAAAAATTACTGTCGAGCAATTGATAGAAAAGCGAATAATTATGAGAATATCTAGGTATGATCATGTATATAGGCATCACGTCCGTGACAAGTAGACCGACTCCTGCCTGCTGCTACCTCTTGAGCACTGCGTTGGTTTTCCCTTGAAGAGGAAAGGGTGATGCAGTAAAGTAGCGTACGTATTTCCCTCAGTTTTTAAGAACCAAGGTATCAATCCAGTAGGAGATCACGCTCAAGTCCCACGCACCAACACAAACAAATAAGAACCTCGCAACCAATGCGATAAAGGGGTTGTCAAGCCCTTCTCGGTCACTTACGAGAGTGAGATCTGATAGATATGATAAGATAATATTTTTTGGTATTTTTATGATAAAGATGCAAAGTAAAATAAAAGGCAAAATAAATAACTAAGTATTGGAAGATTAATATGATGGAAGATAGACCCGGGGGCCATAGGTTTCACTAGTGGCTTCTCTCAAGAGCATAAGTATTATGGTGGGTAAACGAATTACTGTCGAGCAATTGCTAGAATTGAGCATAGTTATGAGAATATCTAGGTATGATCATGTATATAGGCATCATGTCCGAGACAAGTAGACCGACTCCTGCCTGCATCTACTACTATTACTACACACGTCGACCACTATCCAGCATGCATCTAGAGTATTAAGTTCAAGAGAACAGAGTAACGCTTTAAGGAAGATGACATGATGTAGAGGGATAAACTCATGTAATATGATATAAACCCCATCTTTTTATCCTCGATGGCAACAATACAATACGTATCGGTTCCCTTTCTGTCACTAGGATCGAACACCGCAAAATTGAACCCAAAGCTAAGCACTTCTCCCATTGCAAGAAAGATCAATCTAGTAGGCCAAACCAAACTGATAATTCGAAGAGACTTGCAAAGATAAACCAATCATACATAAAAGAATTCAGAGGAGAATCAAATATTGTTCATAGATAATCTGTATCATAAACCCACAATTCATCGGATCTCGACAAACACACCGCAAAAGAAGATTACATCGAATAGATCTCCAAGAAAATCGAGGAGAACTTTGTGTTGAGATCCAAAGAGAGAGAAGAAGCCATCTAGCTAATAATTATGGACCCGTAGGTCTGAAGTAAACTACTCACACATCACCGGAGAGGCCATGGAGTTGGTGTAGAGGCCCTCCGTGATCAATGCCCCCTCCGGTGGAGCTCCAAAAAAGGCCCCGAGATGGGATCTCTTGAGTACAGAAGGTTGTGGCAGTGGAATTAGGTTTTCGTGGTGCTCCTGGATGTTTGGAGGTACGTGGATATATATAGGAGGAAGAAGTACGTCGATGGAGCAACGGAGGGCCCATGAGGGTGGAGGGCGCGCCCAGGGGGTAGGCGCGCCCCCCTGCCTCGTGCCTTCCTCCCTTGTTTCATCTATCTTTGTTACTGATAAGGATTATGATTTCTCTGTTGATCCTGAGTTAATTACTTTGGTTGAATTTGATCCTTTCTATGGCTATGTATCTGAAACTGTTGTGGCACATCTTACTAAATTAAATGATATAGCTACCCTGTTCACTAATGATGAGAAAAATCGCTATTTTTATATCCTTAAATTATTTCCGTTCTCATTAAAGGGTGATGCTAAGATATGGTTTAATTCTCTTGATCCTGGCTGTGTGCGTAGTCCCCAGGATATGATTTACTATTTCTCTGCTAAATATTTCCCCGCGCATAAGAAACAAGCTGCTTTAAGGGAAATATATAATTTTGTGCAAATTGAAGAAGAGAGTCTCCCACAAGCTTGGGGGAGGCTTCTCCAATTACTTAATGTTTTTCCTGATCATCCTCTCAAGAAGAAGGAAATACTTGATATCTTTTATAATGGACTAACCGATGCTTCCAGAGACCACCTGGATAGTTGTGCTGGTTGTGTCTTCAGGGAAAGAACCATTGATCAAGCTGAAATTCTATTGAATAATATGTTGACTAATGAAAATAATTGGACACTTACTGAACGAACTCCTAAGCCAACTCCGAAGAAAAGGGATATTCTATTTCTCAGTCCTGAAGATATGCAAGAGTGATACGTCTCCAACGTATCTATAATTTTTGATTGCTTTATGCTATATTATATTCTGTTTTGGATGATTAATGGGATTTGTTATACACTTTTATATTTTTTGGGGACTAACCTATTAACCGGAGGCCCAGCCCAGAATTGCTGTTTTTTGCCTATTTCAGAGTTTCGCAGAAAAAGAATATCAAACGGAGTCCAAACAGAATGAAACCTTCGGGAACGTGATTTTCGGAACGAACGTGACTCGGACCCTACGTCAAGAAAGCTAATAGGAAGGAACGAGGAAGGGAGGCGCGCCTCCCCCCCCCAGGCGCGCCCTCCACCCTTGTGGGGCCCACGTTGCTCCACCGACGTACTTGTTCCTCCTATATATACCTATGTACCCCCAAACTACCAGATACGGAGCCAAAAACCTAATCCCACCGCCGCAACCTTCTGTACCCATGAGATCCCATCTTGGGGCCTTTTTCGGAGCTCCGCCGGAGGGGGCATCGATCACGGAGGGCTTCTACCTCAACACCATAGCCTCTCCAATGATGTGTGAGTAGTTTACCTCAGACCTTCAGGTCCATAGTTATTAGCTAGATGGCTTATTCTCTCTCTTTGGATCTCAATACAAAGTTCTCCATGATTCTTGTGGAGATCTATTCGATGTAATCTTCTTTTGCGGTGTTTTTGTTGAGACCGATGAATTGTGGGTTTATGATCAAGTTTATCTATGAACAATATTTGAATCTTCTCTGAATTCTTTTATGTATGATTGGTTATCTTTGCAAGTCTCTTCGAATTATCAGTTTGGTTGGGCCTACTAGATCGATCTTCCTTGCAATGAGAGAAGTGCTTAGCTTTGGGTTCAATCTTGTGGTGTCCTTTCCCAGTGACAGTAGGGGCAGCAAGGCACGTATTGTATTGTTGCCATCGAGGATAACAAGATGGGGTTTATATCATATTGCATGAGTTTATCCCTCTACATCATGTCATCTTACTTAAAGCATTACTATGTTCTTTTGAACTTAATACTCTAGATGCATGCTAGATAGCGGTTGATGTGTGGAGTAATAGTAGTAGATGCAGGTAGGAGTCGGTCTACTTGTCTCGAACGTGATGCCTATATACATGATCATACCTAGATATTCTCATAACTATTCTCAACTCTGTCAATTGCTCAACAGTAATTTGTTTACCCACTGTAATACTTATGCTCTCGAGAGAAGCCACTAGTGAAACCTATGGCCCCGGGTCTATTTTCCATCATATTAATCTCCCGTTAACAAGCTATTTCTGGTGCCGTTTTATTTTGCTTTATTTACTTTTCATCTTTATCAAAAAATACCAAACATATTATCTTATCATATCTATCAGATCTCACTTTCATAAGTGACCGTGAAGGGACTGACAACCCCTTTATTGCGTTGGTTGCGAGGATTTTATTTGTTTGTGTAGGTGCGAGGGACTCGTGCGTGGCCTCCTATTGGATTAATACCTTGGTTCTCAAAAACTGAGGGAAATACTTACGCTACTTTACTGCATCACCCTTTCCTCTTCAAGGGAAAACCAACGCAGTGCTCCAGAGGTAGCAAAGAGGCAAAGAAATCTATGAAAGAAAAAGGTATTAAAGCTGAAGATGTTAAGAATTTACCTCCTATTGAAGAAATACATGGTCTTAATTTGCCGCCTGTTGAAGAAATACATGGTCTTGATAACCCGACACATGTAGTAAAGGTAAATTCTCTCTATAGATATGATAAAGCCGAAATCCCTCCTGCTAAGTTTGCTAGCCAATGTTTGGATGAATTTGATAACTTTATGGTTAAACAAGAAGACTTCAATGCTTATGTTGGTAGACAATTGAAACATAATGCTTACATGATTGAACACTTGAGTGATTATATGGCTAATGTTAAAGGTGAAGTTAAACTTATTAGTAAACATGCTTCTATGGCTACCACTCAAGTAGAACAAGTACTTAAAGCTCAGAATGATTTGCTCAATGAATTGAATAGTAAAAATAATGACTTTGCTGTTAGAGTTGCAACCAGAGGAGGTAAAGTGACCCAAGAACCTTTCTATCCTAAGGGCCATCCTAAGAGAATTGAGCAAGATTCTCAGAGAGATAATGTAGATGCACCTAGTCCTTCTAAAAGGAAGAAAAAGAAAAATGACAGGACTTTGCATGCTTCTAGTGAACCTGTTGTAGACACACCTGAGAATCCCAATGATATTTCTATTTCTGATGCTGAAACACAATCTGGTAATGAACATGAACCTAGTGATAATGTTAATAATGATGTTCATGTTGATGCTCAACCTAGCAATGATAATGATGTAGAAATTGAACCTGCTATTGATCTTGATAACCCACAATCAAAGAATCAACGTTATGATAAGAGAGACTTTGTTGCTAGGAAGCACGGTAAGGAAAGAGAACCATGGGTTCAGAAACCCATGTCTTTTCCTCCTAAACCATCCAAGAAAAAGGATGATGAGGATTTTGAGCGCTTTGCTGAAATGATTAGACCTATATTTTTGCGTATGTGTTTGACTGACATGCTTAAAATGAATCCTTATGCTAAATATATATAAAGGAAACAGTTACTAATAAAAGAAAGATACCGGAAGCTAAAATTTCCACCATGCTTGCTAATTATACTTTTAAGGGTGGAATAGCAAAGAAACTTGGAGATCCAAGGGTACCCACTATATCATGCTCCATTAAAAGAAACTATGTTAAAACTGCTTTATGTGATCTTGGAGCCAGTGTTAGTGTTATGCCTCTCTCTTTATATCATAGACTCGACTTGAATAAGTTGACACCTACTGAAATATCTTTGCAAATGGCTGATAAATCAACTGCTATACCTGTCGGTATTTGTGAGGATGTGCCTGTTGTGGTTGCAAACTTTACTATTTTAACGGACTTTGTTATTCTTGATATTCCTGAGGACGATAGTATGTCTATTATTCTTGGAAGACCCCTTTTGAATACTGCAGGGGCTGTTATTGATTGCACCAAAGGCAATGTCACTTTTCATGTTAATGGCAATGAACACACGGTACACTTTCCGAGGAAACAACCTCAAGTTCATAGTATAAACTCTATTGGAAAAATTCCATCGATTATTTTTGGAGGTTTTGAATTTCCTCTACCTACTGTCAAGAAGAAATATGATATTCTTATTGTTGGGGACATGCATATCCCCGTTGAGGTAACCAAGTGTTATTAGAAAATTCTCCGGTTTCATGTTATTCGAAATGAGTTTGTTAACAAGACCTGATCAACCTTGTTAGTGGATTCCTTTTGATGAGCATGAGATGGATGAAGTTAGAAAACACAACTCTCTGTACCCTCTTTTTAATTTCTGTTATTTATATTAAATAAAGCAAAAATAGTATATTCTGTCTGTTTTCTGAATTATCAATGCAATAAAAAATACCCCGAAAATAAAAGTTCTCCAAATGCCCTGAAAATTAAATATGTTTTTTCTAGAATATTAGAGAATATCTGGCACTGAGAACACAGCAGGGGAAGCAAGCACCTGGCCACGAGGGTCCAGGGCACGCCCCCTACCTCATGGGCCCATGGTGGCTCCCCTCCACTTATTCCAACTACCAGACACTCCTTCTTCCTCCCACAAAAATCACCAACCAGCTCAAACCCAAGTCCAAGCTCATTTTGCTGCCATTTTCGATCTCCTTGCTCAAAGCTCCATTCACAAAACTGCTTTGGGGGATTGTTCCTTGGTATGTGACTCCTCCAATGGTCCAATTAGTTTTTGTTCTAGTGCTTCATTCATTGCAAATTTTTGCTGCTTGGGTGACCCTGTTCTTGAGCTTGCATGTCAAATTTATATGGTCAAAAGTAGTTTTAATGCATGATATAGCCTCTAGGCACTTCTAGGAGTAGTTGCTATCAATTTTGTTGAGTTTGGTTCACTTTTATTTCGAGTTACTAAAAATTTCAGAAATTTTTCAGAGGAAGAAATATGTTTAGGAAAATGTACCAAGGTGGTTCTTCAAGGAAGCAAGGACCTAGGCCCGCAATACGCGATGCGGATGAGGAACCACCAAGAGACGCTCAAGTGCGACCTTGTGAATGGCCGTTAGAGGTTTCATGATCCAAGCAGGAATTAAAGACGAATTTGATGCATATGTGCGTAATGCTGATTTGGAGAGCTTCGAGGCAGATAAGTGCCGTCAATACCTCTATTTAACTGATTCATTTGTGAGAAGGTTTAAATTCTCATCATCATGCAATTATCAAACTGTCCTGTTTGATCTTTATGATAAATCTTATACCATGGACTTAGAAGATTTTAACACTGCTTGTAAACTCCCTCAGTGGGGTGATGTAAGTGAACCTCGCAAATCTGAATTTATAGATTTTCTTGCTAGTATTATAGTGGGGGAATCTAGAGATGTAACACAAGCCACCATAGGGAGCATTCATTTTCCTGCTATACATTATTTTGCTCTCTTCATAGGTAGATGCATAAATGGTAAAGATGAAGCATGTCACATGTGTGTACCCGATCTTAGCGTTCTCAGGAGCGTTGTTTTAGGAGATAAACAATACAACTTGGGGGCTATAGTTGCACGTAGGTTGCATAATAATCGTATTCATGGAGATTTCTTTGGTGGAATTTATGCAACTCGTATAGCTAACTTTCTTTAGATACCCATACGTGGAGATGATATTGAGTTGCCTCCTTCTTATATAGATTATGATGCTATGGTTCGTCATCAGTTTGTTGAGAGGAACGATCAGTTCCTCCAGTACCAACTAATCTTTGGCAGACGACACACCTATCACGTCGCTCTCCCTGCTCCTACTTTCTTTGACTTTCAGGCAAAGGGGAGATATGTTATAACCAGGGAGGAGGCGACCGAGTACGAGAGGAGGGCGGAGACAGCTCGACTCCAAGCTGCAGCTCATCAGGCAATTGTCGCTGCATCTTAGTACGACTCCAACTACAACTTTGGATATCCGCCAGGCCAGCCGTGGCCATAGACCAACTTAGGCCAAAAGCCTAAACTTGGGGGAGTATGTATCTCTCACCGACATTATATTCATGTTCACACACTCATGCCAGTTGTCGGTTCTCATACTTTTTCATTGTAATATCCATGCTAGTTTATTTCCCTTTTTATGATTTCTTCTAGTGTGTTTAATAAACCTTAAGAAAAACTAAAAAAATAGTTGTAGATTCTAGATAGTTTACTTTCCATGCCTGTAGTAGTAGTAACTAAAAGAAAACCCAAAAAGATTTCTTGTTCTTCTTTTCCTTGTTGGGAGCTTTCCTGTGTAAATAGTTTTGTTTCTTTTCTTTGGGGGTCGGGAGGACAAGATCATAATGAAATTGTTGAAGTGGCTCTCATATGCATTATTGTTGATCTAACAAAGAGCCCATATTACCTTGTCTTCTCTCTTGAATTGAATGCTTGCAGATTCCAGCTTAGTCCGATGCACGTGCACTATTATTATTATCCACACTATTTTGTCGTGCAAGTGAAAGGCAATAATGACGATATATGATGAACTTATTGAGATTTGAAAAGCTGGTATGAACTCGACCTCTCTTGTTTTTGTAAATATGATTAGTTCATCATTCCTGATTCAGCCTATTATGAATAAACATGTTTGCAATGACAATTAGAGATTATAGTTGCTTATGCCATGCTTAATTAGCTAGGAGTTTATAATGGTTTACCTTGCGTGCCAACATGCTATTAAAATGGTTGTAATGTGGTATGATAGGGTGGTATCCTCTTTTGAACGATTCGAGTGGCTTGACTTGGCACATGTTCACGCATGTAGTTGAAACAAAATCAACATAGCCTCTATGATATTTATGTTCATGGTGCATTATATCCTACTCATGCTTGCATTCGGTGTTGATTAATTTTAATGCATGTTCATGACTGTTGTCGCTCTTTAGATGGCCGCTTCCCAGTCTTTTTCTAGCGTTCACTTGTACTAAGCGGGAATACTGCTTGTGCATCCAATTCCATAAACCCCAAAGTTACTCCATATGAGTCCACCATACCTACCTATATACGGTATCTACCTGCCGTTCCAAGTAAATTTGTATGTGCCAAACTCTAAACCTTCAAATAAACATTCTGGTTTGTATGCTCGAATAGCTCATGTATCAACTAGGGATGTTTGTATCTTCCATGCTAGGCGGGTTATTCTCAAGAGGAGTGGACTCCGCTCCTCACTCACGAGAAAATGGCTGGTCACCGGGATGCCCAGTCCCATGCTTTATGCAAATCAAATCAAAATAACTGCAAACAAAACTCCCCCGGGACTCTAGTTAGTTGGAGGCACTCGTTGTTTCGAGCAAGCCATGGATTGATGCTTGTTGGTGGAGGGAGCGTATAAACTTTACCATTCTGTTTAGGAACCGCCTATAATGTGTGTAGCATGGAAGATATCGAGATCTCTCAGTTGTTATGTTGACAATGAATGTATACCGCTCAAAATATTATTCTTATCTATTTCAAAACCGAGCTCTAGCACCTCTACTAATCCCTGCTTCCCTCTGCGAAGGGCCTATCTATTTACTTTTATGTTGAGTCATCATCCTCTTATTAAAAAGCACCAGTTCAAGAGCACCGCTGTCATTTGCATTCATTACTATTAGTTTACATTGAGTATGACTTGACTAGATCTCTTTTGCCATGAATTACAATGTCTAGTCAGTCCTTGATCTTTAAAGGTTCTCTGCATTTATGATTTGCGGTCTCAGAAAGGCTAGCGAGATACCATCTTGTCATATCATATCATGATTGTTCTGAGGAAGTGTTGTCATCCAAGATTTATTATTATTGCTCGCTAGTTGATTATTGCATTGATAGGAGTAAACATGAGACCTAAATGTTACTGTGAATATGGTTAGTTCATAATCTTTGCTGAAAACTTGAATGTTGGCTTTACATATTTACAACAAGAAGAGCAAACAGAGTTTGTAAAAGTTTTTCTTTATCACTTTCAGTGTATCAACTGAATTGTTTCAGGACAAGCAAAGGTTTAAGCTTGGGGGAGTTGATACGTCTCCGTCGTATCTATTTTTCCAAACACTTTTGCCCTTGTTTTGGACTCTAACTTGCATGGTTTGAATGGAACTAACCCAGACTGACGTTGTTTTCAGCAGAATTGCCATGGTGTTATTTTTGTGCAGAAATAAAAGTTCTCGGAATGACCTGAAAATCAACGGATAATTATTTTGGAATATATGAAAAATACTGGAAGAAGAATCCACGTCAGGGGGGCCTCCACCTCTCCACGAGGGTGGGGGCGCGCCCCCTGCCTCGTGGGCCCCCTGATGCTCCACCGACCTCAACTCCAACTCCATATATTCGTGTTCGGGGAGAAAAAAATCAGAGAGAACTATTCATCGCGTTTTACGATACGGAGCCGCCGCCAAGCCCTAAACTCTCTTGGGAGGGCTGATCTGGAGTCCGTTCGGGGCTCTGGAGAGGGGAATCCGTCGTCATCGTCATCATCAACCTTCCTCCATCACCAATTTCATGATGCTCACCGTCGTGTGTGAGTAATTCCATCGTAGGCTTGCTGGACGATGATGGGGTTGGATGAGATTTATCATGTAATCGAGTTAGTTTTGTTAGGGTTTGATCCCTAGTATCCACTATGTTCTGAGATTGATGTTGCTATGACTTTGCTATGCCTAATGCTTGTCACTAGGGCCCGAGTGCCATTATTTCAGATCTGAACCTATTATGTTTTCATTAATATATGAGAGTTCTTGATCCTATCTTGCAAGTCTATAGTCACCTATTATGTGTTATGATCCGTTAACCCCGAAGTGACAATAATCGGGATACTTAC
Source organism: Triticum urartu (assembly GCF_003073215.2). Classification (NCBI taxonomy): domain Eukaryota; kingdom Viridiplantae; phylum Streptophyta; class Magnoliopsida; order Poales; family Poaceae; genus Triticum; species Triticum urartu. The sequence continues at coordinate 145,901,561 of NC_053027.1, read as the reverse complement.
TGGTGATGACCTTAGTTTGAGGAGTTCATGTATTCACTATGTGTTAATGCTTTGGTCCGGTACTCTACTAAAAGGAGGCCTTAATATCCCTTAGTTTCCAATAGGACCCCGCTACCGCGGGAGGGTAGGACAAAAGATGTCATGCAAGTTCTTTTCCATAAGCACGTATGACTATATTCAGAATGCATGCCTACATTACATTGATGAATTGGAGCTAGTTTGGTGTCACCCTATGTTATGACTGTTACATGATCGATCACATCCGACATAATTCTCTATCACCGATCCAATGCCTATGAGCTTTTCATATATTGTTCTTCGCTTATTACTTTTCCGCTGCTACTGTTACAATCACTACAAAACCCAAAAATATTACTTCTGCTACCGTTACCTTTTGCCACCGTTACCACTACTATCATATTACTTTGCTACTAAACACTTTGCTGCAGATATTAAGTTATCCAGGTGTGGTTGAATTGACAACTCAACTGCTAATACTTGAGAATATTCTTTGGCTCCCCTTGTGTCGAATCAATAAATTTGGGTTGAATACTCTGCCCTCGAAAACCGGTTCGATCCCCTATACTTGTGGGTTATCACCTGCATCTACTATTACTCCACACATCGACCGCTATCCAGCATGCATCTAGAGTATTAAGTTCATAAGAACGGAGTCACGCTTTAAGCAAGATGACATGATGTAGAGGGATAAACTGATGCAATATGATATAAACCCCATCTTTTTATCCTCGATGGCAACGATACAATACGTGTCATTTCCCTTTCTGTCACTGGGATCGAGCGTCGCAAGATTGAACCCAAAGCTACGGACTTCTCCCATTGCAAGAAACATCAATCTAGTAGGCCAAACCAAACTGATAATTCGAAGAGACTTGCAAAGATAACCAATCATACATAAAAGAATTCATAGAAGATTCAAATATTGTTCATAGATAATCTTGATCATAAACCCACAATTCATCGGATCTCGACAAACACACCGCAAAAGAAGATTACATCGAATAGATCTCCAAGAGAATCGAGGAGAACTTTGTATTGAGATCCAAAGAGAGAGAAAAATCCATCTAGCTAATAACTATGGACCCGAAGGTCTGAGGTAAACTACTCACACATCATCGGAGGGGCCATGGAGTTGTAGCGGCCTGATACGTCTCCAATGTATCTATAATTTTTGATTGCTCCATGCTATATTATCTTCTGTTTTGGACATTATTGGGCTTTATTATTCACTTTTATATTATTTTTGGGACTAACCTATTAACCGGAGGCCTAGCCCAGAATTGCTGTTTTTTGCCTATTTCAGAGTTTCGTGGAAAAAGAATATCAAACGGAGTCCAAACAGAATGAAACCTTCGGGAACGTGATTTTTGGAATGAACAAAATCCAGGAGACTTGGACCCTACGTCAAGCAACCAACATGGAGGCCATGAGGTAGGGGCGCGCCTACCCCCCCCAGGCACGCCCTCCACCCTCATGGGCCCCCTGTTGCTCCACCGACGTACTCCTTCCTCCTATATATACCTACGTACCCCCAAACGATCAGATACGGAGCCAAAACCCTAATTCCACTGCCGTAACTTTATCTATCCACGAGATCCCATCTTGGAGCCTTTTTTGGAGCTCCGCCGGAGGGGCATCGATCACGGAGGGCTTCTACATCAAAACCATAGCCTCTCCGATGAAGTGTGAGTAGTTTACCTCAGACCTTCGAGTCCATAGTTATTAGCTAGATGACTTCTTATCTCTTTTTGGATCTCAATACAATGATCTCCCCCTCTCTCGTGGATATCTATTCGATGTAATCTTCTTTTGCGGTGTGTTCGTTGAGACTGATGAATTGTGGGTTTATGATCAAGTTTATCTATGAACAATATTTGAATCTTCTCTGAATTCTTTTATGTATGATTGGTTATCTTTGCAAGTCTCTTCGAATTATCAGTTTGGTTTGGCCTACTAGATTGATCTTTCTTGCAATGGGAGAAGTGCTTAGCTTTGGGTTCAATCTTGCGGTGTCCTTTCCCAGTGATAGTAGGGGTAGCAAGGCACATATTGTATTGTTGCCATCGAGGATAACAAGAAGGGTTTTTGATCATATTGCATGAATTTATCCCTCTACATCATGTCATCTTGCTTAAGGCGTTACTCTGTTCTTATGAACTTAATACTCTAGATGCATGCTGGATAGCAGTCGATGTGTGGAGTAATAGTAGTAGATGTAGGCAGGAGTCGGTCTACTTGTCTCGGACGTGATGCCTATATACATGATCATACCTAGATATTCTCATAACTATGCTCAATTCTGTCAATTGCTCAACAGTAATTTGTTCACCCATCGTAAAATACTTATGCTCTTGAGAGAAGCCACTAGTGAAACCTATGGCCCCGGGTCTATCTTCATCATATTAATATTCCAGCACTTAGTTATTTCCGTTGCTTTTTTACTTTGCTTTTATTTTACTTTGCGAATTTATCATAAAAATACCAAAAATATTATCTTATCATATCTATCAGATCTCACTCTCGTAAGTAACCGTGTAGGGATTGACAACCCCTTATCGCATTGGCTGCGAGGATTTATTTGTTTTGTGTAGGTGCGAGGGACTCACGCGTAGCCTCCTGCTGGATTGATACCTTGGTTCTCAAAAACTGAGGGAAATACTTATGCTACTTTTTTGCATCACCCTTTCCTCTTCAAGGGAAAGCCAACGCAGTGCTCAAGAGGTAGCGAGAAGGATTTCTGGCGCCGTTGCCGGGGAGGTCTACGCAAAAGTCAACATACCAAGTACCCATCACAAACCCTTATCTCCCGCATTACATTATTTGCCATTTGCCTCTCGTTTTCCTCTCCCCCACTTCACCCTTGCCGTTTTATTCGCCCTCTCTCTCTCTATCCTCCCTATCTTTCTCTATTTGCCTATTTTTTTCCCATTCCTCGTTTTCTTGTGTGTTGGATTGCTTGCTTGTCACGATGGCTCTTCCCCGATTTGGTGATTTTCACCTTAAAAGGTTAGAAGAAATCGAAAGCAACGTTAGGAGTTTTATGGTCTTACAATTTGAGCATAATAATTTCTTTAGAAACGAGCTTAAGGAACAAAAAAGCTTTATGAGTTATATGAATAAAGATCTCGATGATATGTCTAAAGAATTTGATGGTTTGAGATCCCAAATTGTTTGTCTTGAGAAGTTAATAGCTGAAATTTCGGATAAGCAGGCTACCTTTGTTAATAAGATGGCCGCTAAGCCGGAAAACTATGAAAATAAAGATGAAGATCTAAAAGTTATTGATGTGTCCCCTATTAAATCTTTCTTTTGCAATATGAATCTTGATAATTATGGGGCTTAATATGATCCACCTTTACCTAGAAGGCATTCCAAAAATTCGGAGTTTTTGGATCTTGATGCTAAATTTGATAAAAGTGGGATTGAAGAGATCAAAACTCTAGATGTTAATGAACCTACTATTTTGGATTTCAAGGAATTTAATTATGATAGCTGCTCTTTGATAGATTGTATTTCCTTGTTGCAATCCGTGCTAAATTCTCCCCATGCTTATAGTAAAAATAAAGCTTTTACCAAACATATCATTGATGCTTTGATGCAATCTTATGAAGAAAAACTTGAGTTGGAAGTTTCTATCCCTAGAAAACTTTATGATGAGTGGGAACCAACTATTAAAATTAAAATTAAAGATCATGAATGCTATGCTTTGTGTGATTTGGGTGCTAGTGTTTCCACGATTTCAAAGACTTTGTGTGATTTGTTAGGTTTCCGTGATTTTGATGATTGCTCTTTAAACTTGCACCTTGCGGATTCCACTATTAAGAAACCTATGGGAAGAATTGATGATGTTCTTATTGTTTCAAATAGGAACTATGTGCCCGTAGATTTTATTGTTCTTGACATAGATTGCAATCCTTCATGTCCTATTATTCTTGGTAGACCTTTCCTTAGAACGATTGGTGCAATTATTGATATGAAGCAAGGAAATATTAGATTCCAATTTCTGTTAAGGAAAGGCATGGAACACTTTCCTAGAAAGAAAATTAAATTACCTTATTAATCTATTATGAGAGCCACTTATCAATTGCCTACCAAAGATGGCAATACCTAGATATATCCTTGCTTTTTATGCCTAGCTAGGGGCGTTAAACGATAGCGCTTGTTGGGAGGCAACCCAATTTTATTTTTGTTCCTTGTTTTTTGCTCCAGTTTAGTAATAAATAATTTATCTAGCCTCTGTTTTGGTTGTGTTTTTTGTGTTTAATTAGTGTTTTTGCCAAGTAGAACCGTTGGGAAGACTTGGGGAAAGTCTTGTTAATCTTGCTGTAAAAAACAGAAACTTTAGCTCTCACGAGAACTGCTGCCATTTTTATTTTGAAAGTGATATTTAGTTAATTATTTTTGCAGATGATTAATAGATAAATTCCTCACGTCCAGAAATTTATTTTAGAATTTTTGGGGCTCCAGATCTTGCGCTAGCTACAGATTACTACAGACTGTTCTGTTTTTTAACAGATTCTGTTTTTCATGTGTTGTTTGCTTATTTTGATGAATCTATGGCTAGTAAATAGTTTATAAACCATAGAGAAGTTGGAATACAGTAGGTTTAACACCAATATAAATAAATAATGAGTTCATTACAGTACCTTGAAGTGGTGTTTTGTTTTCTTTTGCTAACGGAGCTCACGAGATTTTCTACTTTAAGTTTTGTGTTGTGAAGTTTTCAAGTTTTGGGTAAGGATTTGATGGATTATGGAACAAGGAGTGGCAAGAGCCTAAGCTTGGGGATTCCAATGGCACCCCCAAGATAATCTAAGGACACCTAAAAGCCAAAGCTTGGGGATGCCCCGGAAGGCATCCCCTCTTTCGTCTACTTCCATCGGTAACTTTACTTGGAGCTATATTTTTATTTATAAACATGATATGTGTTTTGCTTGGAGCGTCTTGTATGATTTGAGTCTTATATTTTTAGTTTACCACAATCATCCTTGCTGTACACACCTTTTGAGAGAGACACACATGATTCGGAAATTATTAGAATACTCTATGTGCTTCACTTATATCTTTTGAGTTATATAGTTTTGCTCTAGTACTTCACTTATATCTTTTAGAGCACAGTGGTGGATTTGTTTTATAGAAACTATTGATCTCTCATGCTTCACTTATATTATTTTGAGAGTTTTAAATAGCATGGTAATTTTCTTAAATAATCCTAATATGCTAGGTATACAAGATTAGTAAAAAAATTCTTATGAGTGTGTTGAATACTAAGAGAAGTTTGATGCTTGATGATTATTTTGAGATATAAATATGGTGATATTAGAGTCATGCTAGTTGAGTAGTTGTGAATTTGAGAGATACTTGTGTTAAAGTTTGTGATTCCCGTAGCATGCACGTATGGTGAACCATTATGTGATGAAGTCGGAGCATAATTTATTTATTGATTGTCTTCCTTATGAGTGGCGGTCGGGGACGAGCGATGGTCTTTTCCTATCAATCTATCCCCCTAGGAGCATGCATGTAATACTTTTCTTTGATAACTTGTAGATTTTTGCAATAAGTATATGCGTTATTTATGACTAACATTGAGTCCACGGATTATACGCACTTTTCTTCCTTCCACCATTGCTAGCCTCTCTAATACCTCTCACTTTTTGCCGGTATCATACACCCACCATATACCTTCCTCAAAACAGCCACCATACCTACTGAGGGAGTCCGGGATTAGGGGGTCTCCGGACAGCCGGACTGTTGGACTATGAAGATACAAGATTGAAGACTTCGTCCCGTGTCCGCATGGGACTCTACTTGGCGTGGAAGGCAAGCTAGGCAATACGGATATGTATATCTTCTCCTTTGTAACCGACCTAGTGTAAGCCTAGCCCCCTCCGGTGTCTATATAAACCGGAGGGTTTTAGTCCGTAGGACAAGATACAATCATACCATAGGCTAGCTTCTAGGGTTTAGCCTCTTGGATCTCGTGGTAGATCAACTCTTGTAATACTCATATCATCAAGAACAATCAAGCAGGACGTAGGGTATTACCTCCATCAAGAGGGCCCGAACTTGGGTAAACATTGTGTCCCCTGCCTCCTGTTACCATCCACCTTAGACGCACAGTTCGGGACCCCCTACCTGAGATCCGCCGGTTTTGACACCGACATTGGTGCTTTCATTGAGAGTTCCACTGTGTCGTCACCATAAGGCTTGATGGCTCCTTCGATCATCGCTAGCGATGCGGTCCAGGGCGAGGTTTTCCTCCCCGGACAGATCTTCGTATTCGGCGGCTTCACACTGTGGGCCAATTCGCTTGGCCATCTGGAGAAGATCGAGAGCTACGTCCCTGTCCATCAGGTCAGATTTGGAAACTTGAACTACACAGCCGACATCCGCGGAGACTTGATCTTCGACGGATTCGAGCCCATGTCGGACGCGCCGCACAATCGCGGCGAGCATGACGTAACTCTGCCGTCGGACAGTGTTTGGGAGATCGCATCCGCAACTACTCCGGTCGTTAATCCGGAGCAAATCGCGCCATCCGAGAGTGGAGGGATAGACCCCGCCATGGAGGCCGCACTCTCAGTGGCGATAGAGCCAGATACTGACTTCACCCCTTTTGAGAGCCGCGTCACCGAACCACTGGATTTACCTCCGGCCATGGACTCCGAGCCGCCTACATCCATGCCCGTCGAATCCAATGGGACGCCAATCATGGAGTTCACCTCCGCGGATATCTTTCAACACTCACCTTTCAGAGATGTGCTAAATGCATTAAGGTCTCTCTCCCTGTCAGGAGAACCTTGGCCGAACTATGTCCAACTAGAATGGGATGCGGGCGACGAAGAAATTCGCTGCCCACCCACCACCCACTTAGTAGCCACTGTCGATGACTTAACCGACATGCTCGACTTCGACTCCAAAGACATCGACGGTATGGACGATGATGCAGGAGACGAACAGGAACCACCGCCCACAGGGCGCTGGACCCACTTCATAACATGACGTATACATGGTGGATACACCCAGAGAGGGCAATGGCAAAGAGACAACGGAGGATGCCCCCTCCAAGCAACCCAAGCACCGATGTCAGTGGCGCCGCTCTAAGTCCCGCCATAGCAAAAACAGTGATAACAGCACAAGAGGAAATAACAGTCCAGTCGACTCTAGAAGAAACGACGACTCACCACCCCGGTGGCAGATCACGATCAAGATGCAAACTGCAAACATAGTACGGATCCGACGTCCGAACACGACGACGCCAAGGATAAGCCTCATCAAACCCTGTCTGGGGAAGAAAACAGTCCGGATGAAGATGCACGCATCATCCCGGAAATGCACTTGGAGCAAGAGAACCTCCATAGAAGGCTTATTACCACAACGAGGAGCCTGAAGAAACAAAAGCAAAGGCTCAAGGTCGCACAAGATACGCTCAACAGCAGGTGGAACAAAGTAACAAAGTATGGTGGAAGTTACCATAAAAATATCTATCCAAAGAGCAAGCTATTACCGGAATTCGACGATGAGGCCTTAGAGCCCATACAGCCGAAGAATGATACGGCCAACCAGCCGGATCCACCACCTTGTGAACGCGATAGAGCGGCTAACAAAGTCGCGCATAAGTCAACACACGATCTACGTGAGAACTTGTGTCAAAAATCTGGCGCGACCAAATCCATCTATGGATCTAGGAAGCGCGCTACGGTACAAAACCAACACCGAATACTACAACCGTCCGAACACCATGGCACATCCCAATACAGGGGTGCTGCACACCCCTTATGTTTCACTGATGAGGTGCTGGATCATGAATTCCCAGAGGGATTCAAACCGGTGAACATAGAGGCGTACAACGGGACCACAGACCCTGGAGTTTGGATAGAGGACTTTATCCTCCATATTCATATGGCTCGTGGAGACGATCTCCATGCCATTAAATACTTGCCCCTCAAGCTTAAAGGGCCAGCTCGGCACTGGCTGAAAAGCCTCCCCGAAAACTCAATTGGAAGTTGGGAGGAGCTCGAGGACGCTTTTCGGGCCAATTTTCAAGGGACTTATGTCCGACCTCCAGATGCACACGATTTAAGTCATATAATCCAATAGTCCGGAGAGTCCGCCCGAAAGCTTTGGAATAGGTTCCTCACCAAGAAGAACCAAATCGTCGACTGTCCGGACGCCGAAGCCTTAGCAGCTTTTAAACACAGCGTCCGAGACGAATGGCTCGCCAGACACCTCGGCCAAGAAAAATCGAGAACAATGGCAGCCCTAACAAGCCTCATGACCCGCTTTTGTCCGGGCGAGGACAGCCGGTTGGCCCGTAGCAGCACCAGCGACCCAAGCACATCCGAAGTCAGGGATGGCAATGGTAAACCATGACGTAACAAAAACAAGCGTCGAAATAAAGAAGGTAGCCCAGATAACACGGCGGTAAATGCCGGATTCATGGGCTCCCGACCAAGTCATCGGAAAAAGCCTTTCAAATGCAGCAGAGAAGGACAATCTGGCCTAAACAAAATTCTTGACAAACTCTGTCAGATTCACGGCACCCCAGACAAACCTGCAAATCATACCCATAGAGAATGTTGGGTCTTCATGAAGGAAATATGCCCTAGAGGCAATGATAAAGTTATTATTTATTTCCTTATATCATGATAAATGTTTATTATTCATGCTAGAATTGTATTAACCGGAAACATAATACATGTGTGAATACATAGACAAACAGAGTGTCACTAGTATGCCTCTACTTGACTAGCTCGTTGATCAAAGATGGTTATGTTTCCTAACCATAGACACGAGTTGTCATTTGATTAACGGGATCACATCATTAGGAGAATGATGTGATTGACTTGACCCATTCCGTTAGCATAGCACTTGATCGTTTAGTTTGTTGCTATTGCTTTCTTCATAACTTATACATGTTCCTATGACTATGAGATTATGCAACTCCCGTTTACCGGAGGAACACTTTGTGTGCGACCAAACGTAACAATGTAACTGGGTGATTATAAATGTGCTCTACAGGTGTCTCCGAAGATACTTGTTGGGTTGGCGTATTTCGAGATTAGGATTTGTCACTCCGACTGTCGGAGAGGTATCTCCGGGCCCTCTCGGTAATGCACATCACTTAAGCCTTGCAAGCATCGCAACTAATGAGTTAGTTGTGGGATGATGTATCACGGAACGAGTAAAGAGACTTGCCGGTAACGAGATTGAACTAGGTATTGAGATACCGATGATCAAATCTCGGGCAAGTAACATACCGATGACAAAGGGAACAATGTATGTTGTTATGCGGTCTGGCCGATAAAGATCTTCGTAGAATATGTGGGAGCCAATATGAGCATCTAGGTTCCGCTATTGGTTATTGACCGGAGACGTGTCTCGGTCATGTCTACATTGTTCTCGAACCCGTAGGGTCCGCACGCTTAAGGTTTCGATGACGGTTATATTATGAGTTTATGTGTTTTGATGTACCGAAGGAGTTTGGAGTCCCGGATGAGATCGGGGACATGACGAGGAGTCTCAAAATGGTCGAGACCTAAAGATCGATATCTTGGACGACTATATTCGGATATCGGAAAGGTTCCGAGTGATTCGGGTATTTTCGGGAGTACTGGGGAGTTACGGGAATTCGTATTGGGCCTTAATGGGCCATACGGGAAAGGAGAGAAAGGCCTCAAAGGGTGGCCACACCCCTCCCCATGGGCTGGTCCGAATTGGACTAGGGAAGGGAGGCGCCCCCTTCCTTCCTTCTCCTTTTCCCTTCCCTTTCCTTCTCTCCTACTCCTACTACTTGGAAGGGATCCTAGTTCTACTAGGAAAGGGGGAATCCTACTCCCCGTGGGAGTAGGACTCCCCTAGGGCGCGCCATAGAGAGGGACGGCCCCTCCCCTCCTCCACTCCTTTATATACGTGGCCAGGGGGCACCCCATAGACACAAGTTGATCAAGTTGATCGTCTCTTAGCCGTGTGCGATGCCCCCCTCCACCATAGTCCAACTCGATAATACTGTAGCGGTGCTTAGGCGAAGCCCTGGGTCGGTAGAACATCAACATCGTCACCACGCCGTCGTGCTGACGAAACTCTCCATCAACACTCGGCTGGATCGGAGTTCGAGGGACGTCATCGGGTTGAACGTGTGCTGAACTCGGAGGTGTCGTACGTTCGGTACTTAATCGGTCGGATCGTGAAGACGTACGACTACATCAATCGTGTTGTGCTAATGCTTCCGCTTACGGTCTATGAGGGTACATGGACAAAACTCTCCCCTCTCGTTGCTATGCATCACCATGATCTTGCATGTGCGTAGGAAATTTTTGAAATTACTACGTTCCCCAACAGTGGCATCCGAGCCTAGGTTTTATGCGTTGATGTTGTGCACGAGTAGAACACAAGTAAGTTGTGGGCGATGTAAGTCATACTGCTTACCAGCAGGTCATACTTTGGTTCAGCGGTATTGTTGGATGAAGCGGCCCGGACTGACATTACGCGTACGCTTATGCGAGACTGGTTTTACCGCCATGCTATGCACACAGGTGACTAGCGGGTGTCAGTTTCTCCAACTTTAGTTGAACTGAGTGTGGCTACGACCGGTCCTTGAGAAGGTTAAAACAGCACCAACTTGACAAACTATCGTTGTGGTTTCCATGCGTAGGTAAGAACGGTTCTTACTAAGCCCGTAGCAGCCACGTAAAACTTGCAACAACAAAGTAGAGGACGTCTAACTTGTTTTTGCAGGGCATGTTGTGATGTGATATGGTCAAGACGTGATGAGATATAAGTTGTTGTATAAGATGATCATGTTTTGTTGAAGTTATCGGCAACAGGCAGAAGCCTTATGGTTGTCTCTTTATTGCATAAGATGCAAGCGCCAAATAATTGCTTTACAATTATCGCTATGCGATAGCAATAGTTGGCGAGACGACCATGTGATGACACATTGATATAGATCAAGATGATGGAGATCATGGTGTCATGCCGGTGACGATGGAAATCATGACGATGTTTTGGAGATGGAGATCAAAGGCACAAGATGATGATGGCCATATCATGTCACATATTTTGACTGCATGTGATGTTTATCTGTTATACATCTTATTTTGCTTTGATTGACGGTAGCATTATAAGATGATCTCTCACTAAATTTCAAGATAAAAGTGTTCTCCCTGAGTATGCACCGTTGCCAAAGTTCTCCGTGCTGAGACACCACGTGATGATCGGGTGTGATAAGCTCTACGTCCATCTACAACGGGTGTAAGACAGTTTTACACACGCAGAAATACTCGGGTTAAACTTGACGAGCCTAGCATATGCAGATATGGCCTCGGAACACTGGAGACCGAAAGGTCGAGCGTGAATCATATAGTAGAGATGATCAACATAGTGATGTTCACCATTGAAAGCTACTCCATTTCACGTGATGATCGGTTATGGTTTAGTTGATTTGGATCACGTGATCACTTAGAAGATTAGAGGGATGTCTTTCTAAGTGGGAGTTCTTAAGTAATATGATTAATTGAACTTAAATTTATCATGAACTTAGTCCTGGTAGTATTAGCATATCTATGTTGTAGATCAATAGCTCGCGTTTAGCTCCCCTGTTTTATTTTTGATATGTTCCTAGAGAAAACTATGTTGAAAGATGTTAGTAGCAATGATGCGGATTGGATCCATGATCTGAGGTTTATCCTCATTGCTGCACAGAAGAATTATGTCCTTAATGCACCGCTAGGTGACAGACCTATTGCAGGAGCAGATGCAGACGTCATGAACGTTTGGCTAGCTCAATATGATGACTACTTGATAGTTTAGTGCGCCATGCTTAACAGCTTAGAATCGAGACTTCAAAAACGTTTTGAACGTCATGGATCATATGAATGTTCCAGGAGTTGAAATTAATATTTCAAGCAAATACCCGAGTTGAGAGATATGAAGTCTCCAACAAGTTCTATAGCTAAAAGATGGAGGAGAATAGCTCAAATAGTGAGCATGTGCTCAGCTTGTCTGGGTACTACAATCGCTTGAATCAAGTGGGAGTTAATCTTCCAGATAAGATGGTGATTGACAGAATTCTCTAGTCACCATCACCAAGTTAGTAGAACTTTGTGATGAACTATAATATGCAAGGGATAACAGAAACGATTCCCAAGCTCTTCGTAATGCTGAAATCGACGAAGGTAGAAATCAAGAAAAATATCAAGTGTTGATTGTAGACAAGACCACTAGTTTCAAGAAAAGGGCAAAGGGAAGAAGGGGAACTTCAAGAAGAACGGCAAGCAAGTTGCTGCTCAAGTGAAGAAGCCCAAGTCTGGTCCTAAGCCTGAGACTAAGTGCTTCTACTACAAAGGGACTGGTCACTGGAAGCGGAACTGCCCCAAGTATTTGGCGGATAAGAAGGATGGCAAAGTGAACAAAGGTATATTTGATATACAGATTATTGATGTGTATTTTACTAGTGTTCGTAGCAACCCCTCGGTATTTGATACTGGTTCAGTTGCTAAGAGTAGTAACTCGAAATGGGAGTTGCAAAATAAACAGAGACTAGTTAAGGGCGAAGTGATGATGTGTGTTGGAAGTGGTTCCAAGATTGATATGATCATCATCGCACACTCCCTATACTTTCGGGATTAGTGTTGAACCTAAATAAATGTTATTTGGTGTTTTCATTAAGCATAAATATGATTGGATCATGTTTATTGCAATACGATTATTCATGTAAGTTAGTGAATAATTGTTGTTCTGTTTACATGAATAAAACCTTCTATGGTCATACACCCAATGAAAATGGTTTTTTGGATCTCGATCGTGGTAATACACATTTTCATAACATTGAAGCCAAAAGATGCAAAGTTAATAATGATAGTGCAAATTATTTTTGGCACTGCCGTTTAGGTCATATTGGTGTAAAGCACATGAAGAAAATCCATGCTGATGGGCTTTTGGAATCACTTGATTATGAATCAGTTGATGCTTGTGAACCATGCCTCATGGGCAAGATGACTAAGACTCCATTCTCTGGAACAATGGAGCGAGCAACAGATTTGTTGGAAATCATACATACTGATGTATGTGGTCTGATGAATATTGAGGCTCGCGACAGGTATCATTATTTTCTGATCTTCACAGATGATTTGAGCAGATATGAGTATATCTACTTGATGAAACACAAGTCTGAAATATTTGAAAAGTTCAAAGAATTTCAGAGTGAAGTGGAGAATCATCGTAACAAAAATAAAAATTTCTACGATATGATCGCAGAAGTAAAATATTTGAGTTACGAGTTTGGCCTTTAGTTAAAACAATGTGAAATAGTTTCACTACTCACGCCACCTGGAACACCACAGTGTAATGGTGTGTCCGAACGTCGTAACCGTGCTTTATTAGATATGGTGCGATCTATGATGTCTCTTACCGATTACCACTATCGTTTTGGGGTTATGCATTAGAGACAGCTACATTCACGTTAAATAGGGCACCATCTAAATCCGTTGAGACGACGCCGTATGAACTGTGGTTTGGCGAGAAACCTAAGCTGTCGTTTCTTAAAGTTTGGGACTGCGATGCTTATGTGAAAAAGTTTCAACTTGATAAGCTCGAACCCAAATCGGAGAAGTAAATCTTCATAGGATACCCAAAAGAAAATGTTGGGTACACCTTCTATCACAGTTCGAAGGCAAGATATTCATTGCTGAGAATGGATCCATTCTAGAGAAGGAGTTTCTCTCGAAAGAAGTGAGTGGGAGGAAAGTAGAACTTGATGAGGTAACTGTACCTACTCCCTTATTGGAAAGTAGTTCATCACAGAAATCTGTTCCAGTGACTACTACACCAATTAGTGAGGAAGCTAATGATGATGATCATGTAACTTTAGATCAAGTTACTACCGAACCTCGTAGGTAAACCAGAGTGAGATCTGCACCAGAGTAGTATGGTAATCCTGTTCTGGAAGTCATGTTACTAGACCATGACGAACTTGCGAACTATGAGGAAGCGATGATGAGCCCAGATTCCGCGAAATGGTTTGAGGCCATGAAATCTGAGATGAGATCCATGTATGAGAACAAAGTATGGACTTTGATTGACTTGCCCAATGATCGGCGAGTCATTGAGATTAAATGGATCTTCAAGAGGAAGACGGACGCTGATAGTAGTGTTACTATCTACAAAGCTAGAATTGTCGCAAAAGGTTTTCGACAAGTTCAAGGTGTTGACTACGATGAGAGTTTCTCACTCGTATCTATGCTTAAGTCTGTCCGAATCATGTTAGCAATTGCCACATTTTATGAAATCTGGCAAATGGATAAACAAAACTGCATTCCTTAATGGATTTATTAAAGAAGAGTTGTATATGATGCAACCAGAAGATTTTGTCAATCCTAAAGGTGCTAACAAAATATGCAAGCTCCAGCGATCCATCTATGGACTGGTGCAAGCATCTCGGAGTTGGAATATACTCTTTGATAAGTTGATCAAAGCATATAGTTTTATACAGACTTGCGGTGAAGCCTGTATTTACAAAAAAGTGAGTGGGAGCACTACAGCATTTCTGATAAGTATATGTGAATGACACATTGTTGATCGGAGATAATGTAGAATTATTCTACAAAGCATAAAGGAGTGTTTTAAAGGAGTTTTTCAAAGAATGACCCCAGTGAAGTAGCTTACATATTGAGCATCAAGATCTATAGAGATAGATCAAGACGCTTGATAAGTTTTTCAATGAGTACATACCTAGACAAGATTTTGAAATAGTTCAAAATGGAACAGTCAAAGAAGGAGTTCTTGTCTGTGTTACAAGGTGTGAAGTTGAGTAAGACTCAAAGCCCGACCACGACAGAAGATAGAGAGAGAATGAAAGTCATTCCCTATGCCTCATCCATAGGTTCTATAAAGTATGCCATGCTATGTACCAGACCTATTGTATACCCTACCCTGAGTTTGGCAAGGGAGTACAATAGTGATTTAGGAGTAGATCACTGGACATTGGTCAAAATTATCCTTAGTGGAATAAGGATATGTTTCTCGATTATGGAGGTGACAAAAGGTTCGTCGTAAAGGGTTACGTCGAAGCAAGTTTTGACACTAATCCAGATGACTCTAAGTCTCAATCTGGATACATATTGAAAGTGGGAGTAATTAGCTAGAGTAGCTCCGTGCAAAGCATTGTTGACATAGAAATTTGCAAAATACGTATGGATCTGAATATGGCAGACCCGTTGACTAAACTTCTCTCACAAGCAAACCATGATCACACCTTAGTACTCTTTGGGTGTTAATCACATAGCGATGTGAACTAGATTATTGACTCTAGTAAACCCTTTGGGTGTTGGTCACATGTCTTTGTGAACTATGGGTGTTAATCACATGGTGATGTGAACTATTGGTATTAAATCACATGGTGATGTGAACTAGATTATTGACTCTAGTGCAAGTGGGAGACTGAAGGAAATATGCCCTAGAGGCAATGATAAAGTTATTATTTATTTCCTTATATCATGATAAATGTTTATTATTCATGCTAGAATTGTATTAACCAGAAACATAATACATGTGTGAATACATAGACAAACAGAGTGTCACTAGTATGCCTCTACTTGACTAGCTCGTTGATCAAAGATGGTTATGTTTCCTAACCATAGACATGAGTTGTCATTTGATTAATGGGATCACATAATTAGGAGAATGATGTGATTGACTTGACCCATTCCGTTAGCATAGCACTTGATCGTTTAGTTTGTTGCTATTGCTTTCTTCATAACTTATACATGTTCCTATGACTATGAGATTATGCAACTCCCGTTTACCGGAGGAACACTTTGTGTGCGACCAAACGTAACAACGTAACTGGGTGATTATAAAGGTGCTCTACAGGTGTCTCCGAAGGTACTTGTTGGGTTGGCGTATTTCGAGATTAGGATTTGTCACTCCGACTGTCGGAGAGGTATCTCTGGGCCCTCTCGGTAATGCACATCACTTAAGCCTTGCAAGCATTGCAACTAATGAGTTAGTTGCAGGATGATGTATTACGGAACGAGTAAAGAGACTTGCCGGTAACGAGATTGAACTAGGTATTGAGATACCGACGATCAAATCTCGGGCAAGTAACATACCGATGACAAAGGGAACAATGTATGTTGTTATGCGGTCTGGCCGATAAAGATCTTCGTAGAATATGTGGGAGCCAATATGAGCATCCAGGTTCCGCTATTGGTTATTGACCAGAGACGTGTCTCGGTCATGTCTACATTGTTCTCGAACCCGTAGGGTCCGCACGCTTAAGGTTTCGATGACGGTTATATTATGAGTTTATGTGTTTTGATGTACCGAAGGAGTTTGGAGTCCCGTATGAGATCGGGGACATGACGAGGAGTCTCAAAATGGTCAAGACGTAAAGATTGATATATTGGACGACTATATTCGGACATCGGAAAGGTTCCGAGTGATTCGGGTATTTTCAGGAGTACCGGGGAGTTACGGGAATTCGTATTGGGCCTTAATGGGCCATACGGGAAAGGAGAGAAAGGCCTCAAAGGGTGGCCACACCCCTCCCCATGGGCTGGTCCGAATTGGACTAGGGAAGGGAGGCGCCCCCTTCCTTCCTTCTCCTTTTCCCTTCCCTTTCCTTCTCTCCTACTCCTACTACTTGGAAGGGATCCTAGTTCTACTAGGAAAGGGGGAATCCTACTCCCCGTGGGAGTAGGACTCCCCTAGGGCGCGCCATAGAGAGGGCCGGCCCCTCCCCTCCTCCACTCCTTTATATACGTGGCCAGGGGGCACCCCATAGACACAAGTTGATCAAGTTGATCGTCTCTTAGCCGTGTGCGGTGCCCCCCTCCGCCATAGTGCAACTCGATAATACTGTAGCGGTGCTTAGGCAAAGCCCTGCGGCGGTAGAACATCAATGCCGTCGTGCTGACGAAACTCTCCCTCAACACTCGGCTGGATCGGAGTGCGAGGGACGTCATCGGGTTGAAAGTGTGCTGAACTCGGAGGTGCCGTACGTTCGGTACTTGATCGGTCGGATCGTGAAGACGTACGACTACATCAATCGCGTTGTGCTAACGCTTCCGCTTACGGTCTACGAGGGTACGTGGACAACACTCTCCCCTCTCGTTGCTATGCATCACCATGATCTTGCATGTGCGTAGGAAATTTTTGAAATTACTACGTTCCCCAACACTTCAAGCAGGCCGGTAAGATAAATGCCGAACACAAAGGGGAAGAGACACCAAGCGAAGACGAGGGTGAACCTCGCCAGCAAAGCGCCGGAGGACAGAAAAAGTTCCCACCAGAGGTTAAAACAGTAAACGTGATCCATGTGACAAAGAGGAGAAGCAAGCATGCACTCCGAGGCACACACACCATAGAGCTCGTCACCCCTAGGTTCAACCCCTGGTTGGCCTGCCCGATCACTTTTGATTGTAGGGATCACGAGACAAATATCCGGCACGAAGGACTGACGGCCTTGGTGTTAGACCCAATAATAAATGGGTACCATTTCACACGAGTCCTCATGGACGGCGACAGTGATCTAAATCTGATATACCAGGACACAGTCCGCAAAATGGGGATGGACCCAACACAAATAAGCCACAGTAATACTACCTTCAAGGGAGTAATACCAGGCCAAGAGGCCCGCTGTAAGGGCTCTCTTCTACTAGAGGTGGTATTCGGTTCTCCCGATAACTTCGAAGCGAAAGGTTAACTTTTCACATCGCCCCATTTCGAAGTGGTTATCAAGCACTACTCGGAAGAATGGCTTTCGCTCGTTTTAACGCAATACCGCATTATGCTTTTCTCAAGCTTAAGATGCCTGGTCCACCCTCGTAAAATACTTATGCTCTTGAGACAAGCCACTAGTGAAACCTATGGCCCCCGGGTCTATCTTCATCATATTAATCTTCCAACACTTAGTTATTTCCGTTGCTTTTTTACTTTGCTTTTATTTTACTTTGCATCTTTATCATAAAAATACCAAAAATATTATCTTATCATATCTATCAGATCTCACTCTCGTAAGTGACCGTGTAGGGATTGACAACCCCTTATCGCGTTGGTTGCGAGGATTTATTTGTTTTGTGTAGGTGTGACGGACTCGCACGTAGCCTCCTACTGGATTGATACCTTGGTTCTCAAAAACTTAGGGAAATACTTACGCTACTTTGCTGCATCACCCTTTCCTCTTCAAGGGAAAACCAACGCAGTGCTCAAGAGGTAGTAAGGCCCTCGGTGATCAATGCCCCCTCCGGCAGAGCTCTGAAAAAGGCCCCAAGATGGGATCTCTTGGGTACAGAAGGTTGCGGCAGTGGAAATAGGGTTTCGTGGTGCTCCTGGATGTTTGCGGGGTATATGAATATTTATGTAGGAGGAAGAAGTAGGTCGGTGGAGCAACGAGGGGCCCACGAGGGTGGAGGGCGCGCCCCCTGCCTCGTGGCCTCCTCGATTGTTTCTTGACGTCCACTGCAAGTCCCTTGGATCACGTTTGTTCCAAAAATAACGCTCCCGAAGGTTTCATTCCGTTTGGACTCCGTTTGATATTCCTTTTCTGTGAAACATTGAAATAGGCAAAAAAACAGCAATTTGGCCTGGGCCTCCGGTTAATAGGCTAGTCCCAAAAATAATATAAAAGTGTATAAATAATCCCATTAACATCCAAAATAGATAATATAATAGCATGGAACAATCAAAAATTATAGATACGTTGGAGACGTATTAGAGGGTAGGACAAAAGATGGCATGCAAGTTATTTTCCATAAGCATGTATGACTACATTCGGAATACATGCCTACATTACATTGATGAACTGGAGCTAGTTCTATGTCGCCCTATGTTATAACTGTTACATGATCGATCGCATCCGACATAATTCTCCATCACCGATCCAATGCCTACGAGCTTTTCATATATTGTTCTTCGCTTATTTACTATTCCGTTGCTACTGTTACAATCACTATAAAACCAAAAATATTACTTTTTCTACTGTTACCACTACTATCATATTACTTTGCTGCAGATATTAAGTTTCCAGGTGTGGTTGAATTGACAACTCAGCTGCTAGTACTTGAGAATATTCTTTGGCTTCCCTTATGTCAAATCAATAAATTTGGGTTGAATACTCTACCCTCGAAAATTGTTGCGATCCCCTATACTTGTGGGTTATCATTCAATCTTGTTACGGAACTATAGATTGGTGCTTGTGGGTGACTAGTAGTGTTGATTACATCTTGTAGTTGATTACTATATGGTTTATTTTTTGGAAGATTATATGTTCAGATCCAATATACTATTTAATACCCCTATGATCTTGAGCATGATTATCATTTGTGAGTAGTTACTTTTGTTCTTGAGGTCACGGGAGAAACCATGTTGCAAGTAATCATGTGAACTTGATATGTGTTCGATATTTTGGTAGTATGTATGTTGTGATTCCCTTAGTGGTGTCACATGAACGTCGACTACATGACACTTGACCATATTTGGGCCTAAAGGAATGCATTGTGGAGTAGCATTAGATGATGGCTTGCGAGAATGGCAGAAGCTTAAACCCTAGTTTATGCGCTATTCCGTAAGGGACCGATTGGATCCAAAAGTTTAATGCTATGGTTAGAATTTATTATTAATACTTTTCTCGTACTTGCAGATGCTTGCGGGAGGGTTAATCATAAGTAGGAGGTTTGTTCAAGTAAGAACAACACCTAATCACCGGTCCACTCACATATCAAATTATCAAAGTAGCGAACACAAATTAAGCCAACATGATGAAAGTGACTAGATGAAAATCCCGTATACCCTCAAGAACGCTTTGCTTATCATAAGAGACCGTTTTGGCCTGTCCTTTGCATCAAAAGGATTGGGCTACCTTGCTGCACTTTTGTTACTACTATCTTTACTTTCTTGTTACAAATTACCTTGCTATCAAACTACTCTGCTACTTATAAATTTCAGCACTTGCAGACATTACCTTGCTAAAACCACTTGTCATTTCTTTTTGCTCCTCGTTGGGTTCGACACTCTTAATTATCAAAAAGAGCTACAACTGATCCCCTATACTTGTGGGTCATCACACCACCACCATCACCGTGCCGTTGTGCTGCTGGAACTCATCTAGTACTTCGCCCCTCTTGCTGGATCGAGAAGGCGAGGATGTCATCGAGCTAGACGTGTGCTGAACATGGATGTGCCGTACATCCGATACTTGATCATGACGGATCGTGAAGGTGTACGACTACATCACCTGTGTTGATAAACGCTTCCGCTTAGCGATCTTCAAGGGTATGAAGATGCTCCCCCCTCTCATAGCTATGCATCTCCATGGATAGATCTTGCATGCGCGTAGAAATTTTTTGTTTTCCATGCAACGTTCCCCAACAGTGGCATCATGAGCCAGGTCTATGCGGGCATCATGAGCCAGGTCTATGCATAGATAATATGCACGGGTAGAACACAAAGGAGTTGTGGGCAGTGATGTTCATACTGCTTACCACCAACGTCTTATTTTGATTCGGTGGTATTGTGGGATGAAGCGGCCCGGACCAACATTACATGCCCACGTACATGAGACCGGTTCCATCTACTAAGATGCAACTTGTTTTGCATAAGGTGGCTGGCGGGTGTCTGTTTCTCTCACTTTAGTTGAATCGAATTTGACTACGGTCGGTCCTTAAAGAAGGTTAAAACAACAAGTTTGATAATCACTGTTGTGGTTTTTTGTAGGTAAGAACGGTTCTTGCTAGTTACCCATAGCAGCCATGTAAAACTTGCAACAACAAAGTAGAGGACGTCTAACTTGTTTTTGCAGGGCATGTTGTGATGTGATATGGTCAAGATATGATGTGATATATGTTAATGTATGAGATGATCATGTTTTGTAATAAGTTCACGACTTGAATGTCGATGAGTACGACAACCAGCAGGAGCCTTAGGGTTGTCTTTAATTATTGTATGACCGGTGTGCCAATCACTAAGCGCCATGTAATTGCTTTACTTTATCGCTATGCGTTAGCAATAGTTGGAGAGACGGCCCCGACGCTACAATGGAGATCAAGGTGTCGTCCCGGTGACGATGGATATCATGCCGATGCTTTGGAGATGGAGATCAAAAGCACAAGATGATGACGGCCATATCATGTCACATATTTTGATTGCATGTGATGTTTACCCTTTATGCATCTTATTTTGCTTAGAACAACGATAGCATTATAAGATGACCCCTTCACTTAATTTCAAGATAAAAGTGTTTTTCCTGAGTATTCACCGTTGCCAAAGTTCGTCGTTTCCAAGGACCTCGTGATGATCGGGTGTGATAGACTCTACGTTCACATACAACGGGTGTAAGACAATTTTACACATGCAGAATACTTGGGTTAAACTTGATGAGCCTAGTATGTGCAGACATGGTCTCGGAACACTGGAGACCGAAAGGTCGAACATGAGTCATATAGTAGATATGATCAACACGGAGATGTTCACCATTGATGACTACCCCATCTCACGTGATGATCGGACATGGGTTAGTTGATTTGGATCATGTATCACTTAGATAACTTGAGGGATGTTAATTTAAGTGGGAGTTCATTAGTAATTTGATTAATTGAACTTAATTTATCATGAACTTAGTCCTGATAGTCATTGCAAATCTATGTTGTAGATAAATGGCTTGTGCTACTGTTCCGTTGAATTTTAATGTGTTCCTAGAGAAAGCTAAGTTTAAAGATGATGGTAGCAACTACACGGACTGGGTCCGTAACTTGAGGATTATCCTCATTGCTACACGGAAGAATTATGTCCTTGATGCATGATACGTCCATTTTGCATCATGCTTTTATATCAATATTTATTGCATTATGGACTGTTATTTCACTTTATATCATAATACTTATGGCTATTCTCTCTTATTTTACAAGGTTTACATGAAGAGGGAGAATGCCGGCAGCTGGAATTCTGGGCTGGAAAAGGAGCAAATATTAGAGACCTATTCTGTGCAACTCCAAAAGTCCTGAAACTCCACGGAACATCTTAAAATAAATAAAGAAAAATCCTCCCCAAAGATGAAGGCCAGGGGCCCACACCCTGCTCACGAGGGTGGGGGGCGCCCCCCCTAGGGCGCGCCCCCTACCTCGTGGGCCCCTGGTGGCTCTCCTACGTCCATCTTCTCCTATATGAAGTCTTTCGATGAGAAAAAAATAAAAAGGAACTTTTCGGGACAAGACTCCGCCGCCACGAGGCGGAACCTTGGCGGATCCAATCTAGAGCTCCGGCAGAGCTGTTCTGCCGGGGATACTTCCCTCCGGGAGGGGGAAATCATCACCATCGTCATCACCAACGATCCTCTCATCAGGAGAGGGCAATCTCCATCAACGTCTTCACCAGCACCATCTCATCTCCAAACCCTAGTTCATCTCTTGTATCCAATTCTTGTCTCAAAGTCCGGGATTGGTGCTAGTAGGTTGCTAGTAGTGTTGATTACTCCTTGTAGTTGATGCTAGTTGGTTTATTTGGTGGAAGATCATATGTTCAGATCCTATATGCATATTATTACCCCTCTGATTATGAACATGAATATGCTTTGTGAGTAATAATGTTTGTTCCTGAGGACAGGGGACAAGTCTTGCTATTAGTAGTCATGTGAATTTGGTATTCGTTTGATATTTTGATAAGATGTATGTTGTCTAGCATCTAGTGGTGTTATGTGAACGTTGACTACATAACACTTCACCATTATTTGGGCCTAGAGGAAGGCATTGGGAAGTAATAAGTAGATGGTGGGTTGCTAGAGTGACAGAAGCTTAAACCCTAGTTTATGCGTTGCTTCGTAAGGGGCTGATTTGGATCCACATGTTTCATGCTATGGTTAGGTTTACCTTAATACTTTTGTTGTAGTTGTGGATGCTTGCAATAGAGGTTAATCATAAGTGGGATGCTTGTTCAAGTAAGAACAGCACCCAAGCACCGGTCCACCCACATATCAAATTATCAAAGTATCGAACGTGAATCATATGAACGTGATGAAAATTAGCTTGACGATATTCCCATGTGTCCTCGGGAGCGCTTTTCCTATTATAAGAGTTTGTTCCGGCTTGTCCTTTTCTACAAAAAGGATTGGGCCACCTTGCTACACTTTATTTACTTTTGTTACTTGTTGCTCGTTACAATTTATCTTATCACAAAACTATCTGTTACCACTTATTTCAGTACTGCAGAGAATACCTTGCTGAAAACCGCTTATCATTTCCTTCTGCTCCTCGTTGGGTTTGACACTCTTACTTATCGAAAGGACTACGATAGATCCCCTATACTTGTGGGTCATCAAGACTCTTTTCTGACGCCGTTGCCGGGGAGTGTAGCGCCTTTGGTAGGTGGAATTTGGTAAGGAAAAATTTATATAGTGTGCTGAAATTTACTGTCACTTGTTACTATGGAAAGTAATTCTCTGAGGGGCTTGTTCGGGGTATCTTCACCCCATCCAGTAGAGCAAAGAGTTGCTTCTCAACCTACTGAACCTATTGAAAATGAAACTCCTTTTGAATTTCCTTCGGGTATGATGGAAAGACTGCTAGCTAACCCTTTTACAGGAGATGGAACAAAGCATCCTGATGAGCACTTAATATATGTGGATGAATTTTGTGGATTATTTAAACTTGCAGGTATACCCGATGATGTTGCTAAGAAGAAGGTCTTCCCTTTATCTTCGAAGGGAGACGCATTGATATGGTATAGGCTATGTGATGATATGAGATCATGGGACTATAAAAGATTGAAGTTGGAATTTCATCAAAAGTATTACCCTATGCATCTTGTTCACCGTGATCGCAATTATATATATAATTTCTGGCCTGACGAAGGAGAAAGCATCGCTCAAGATTGGGGGAGGCTTAAATCAATGTTATATTCATGCCCCAATCATGAGCTCTCAAGAGAAATGATTATTCAAAATTTATATGCTCGACTTTCTGAAAACAATCGCACCATGCTCGATACTTCTTGTGCTGGCTCTTTTATGATGAAGACTATTGAATTCAGATGGAATTTATTGGATAGAATTAAACGCAACTCTGAAGATTGGGACCTCGACGAAGGTAAGGAGTCGGGTATGACACCTAAGTTTGATTGTGTTAAATCTTTTATGGACACCGATATTTTCTGTAAGTTTAGCACTAAATATGGCCTTGACTCTGAGATAGTAGCTTCTTTCTGTGAATCTTTTGCTACTTATGTTGATCTCCCTAAGGAGAAGTGGTTTAAATATCATCCTCCCATAGAAGTAAAAATAGCTGGACCTATTAAAGTTGAAGAAAAGACTGTCACTTATAATGATCCTATTGTTCCTAGTTCTTATGTTGAGAGACCACCTTTCCCTGTTAGGATAAAGGATCATGCTAAAGCTTCAATTGTGGTTCGTAAAAGCAATATTAGAACATATACACCTCCTGAGCAAGTTAAAGTTGAACCTAATATTGCTATTGTTAAAGATCTCTTGTCTGATAATATAGATGGGCATGTTATTTATTTCTGTGATGAAACTGCTAGAATTGCTAAACCCCGTGATATAGATAAACCTAGACCTGTGGTAGGTATGCCTGTTATTTCTGTTAAAATAGGAGATCATTGTTATCATGGCTTATGTGATATGGGTGCTAGTGCTAGTGCAATACCTATTGACTTATACAACGAAATTATGAATGACATTGCACCTATTGAGTTAGAAGATATTGATGTCACAATTAAACTTGCTAATAGAGATACTATTTCACCGATTGGAATTGTTAGAGATGTTGAAGTCTTGTGTGGGAAAACTAAATATCCTGCCGATTTTCTTGTTCTTACTTCTCCGCAAGATAGCTTTTGTCCCATTATATTTGGTAGACCCTTCTTGAACACTGTTAATGCTAGGATAGACTGTGAAAAGAATGTTGTTACTATTGGCTTGGATGATATGGTTCATGAGTTTAATTTTTCTAAATTTAATAAACAACATCGTGAGGAAGAATTTCCTAGTAAGGATGAAATTATTTGTCTTGCTTCTATTGCCATACCTCCTAGTGATCCTTTAGAACACTATTTACTAGACCATGAAAATGATATGTTCATGAATGAAAGAAGGGAAATAGATGAAGTATTCTTTAAACAGGAACCTATTCTGCAACACAACTTTCCTATTGAAATTTTAGGGGATCCTCCTCCACCCAAGGGTGATCCCGTGTTTGAACTTAAACCTTTTCCTGATAATCTTAAACATGCTTATCTTGATGAAAAGAAGATATATCCTGTTATTATTAGTGCTAACCTTTCAGAGCATGAAGAAGAAAGATTATTGAAAACTCTGAAGAAGCATCATGCTGCTATTGAATATACTCTTGATGATCTTAAGGGCATTAGTCCCACTCTATGTCAACATAAAATAAATTTGGAGGCAGATGCCAAACCAGTTCGTGGTCCTCAACGACGCCTGAATCCTAAAATGAAAGAAGTGGTAAGAAAAAGAAATACTTAAGCTTCTGGAGGCAGGTATAATCTATCCCGTTGCTGATAGTGAGTGGGTAAGTCATGTCCATTGTGTCCCTAAGAAGGGAGGTATTACTGTTGTTCCTAATGATAAAGATGAATTGATTCCACAAAGAATTATCACAGGTTATAGGATGGTAATTGATTTCCGCAAATTAAATAAGGCTACTAAGAAAGATCATTACCCCTTAACTTTTATTGATCAAATGCTAGAAAGATTATGCAAACATACACATTATTGCTTTCTAGATGGTTATTCTGGTTTCTCTCAAATACCTGTGTCGGCCAGAGATCAATCTAAGACTACTTTTACATGCCCTTTTGGTACTTTTGCTTATAGACGTATGACTTTTGGTTTATGTAATGCACCTGCTACCTTTGCATGATGGCTATATTCTCTGACTTTTGTGAAAAGATTTGTGAGGTTTTCATGGATGACTTTTCTGTCTATGGTTCTTCTTTTGATGATTGCTTGAGCAATCTTGATCGAATTTTGCAGAGATGTGAAGAAACTAATCTTGTCTTGAATTGGGAAAAGTGCCACTTTATGGTTAATGAATGTATTGTCTTGGGGCACAAAGTTTCTGAAAGAGGTATTGAAGTTGATAAAGCCAAGGTTGATGCTATTGAAAAGATGCCATGTCCCAAGGACATCAAATGTATAAGAAGTTTCCTTGGTCACGTCGGATTTTACAGGAGGTTCATTAAGGACTTCTCAAAAATCTCTCGGCCTCTGACTAATTTATTACAAAAAGATATACCATTTGTCTTTGATGATGATTGTGTAGAAGCATTTGAAATACTTAAGAAAGCATTAGTCTCTGCACCTGTTGTTCAGCCACCTGATTGGAATTTACCCTTTGAAATTATGTGTGATGCTAGTGATTATGCTGTAGGTGCTGTTCTAGGGCAAAGAGTTGATAAGAAATTAAATGTTATTCATTATGCTAGTAAGACTCTAGACAATGCTCAAAGAAATTATGCTACTACTGAAAAAGAATTTTTAGCAGTTGTATTTGCTTGTGATAAGTTCAGACCTTATATTGTTGATTCTAAAGTAACTATTCACACTGATCATGCTGGTATTAAATACCTTATGGAGAAGAAAGAAGAGTTTGTTCCGGCTTGTCCTTTGCTACAAAAAGGATTGGGACACCTTGCTGCCCTTTATTTACTTTTGTTACTTGTTGCTCGTTACAATTTATCTTATCACAAAACTATCTATTACCACTTATTTCAGTACTTGCAGAGAATACCTTGCTGAATACCGCTTATCATTTCCTTCTGCTCCTCGTTGGGTTCGACACTCTTACTTATCGAAAGGACTACGATAGATCCCCTATACTTGTGGGTCATCAATGCACTGCTAGGTGACAAACTCGCTCCCGCTAACCTAGATGTTGTGAACGCCTGGCAAATGCGGAATGATGACTACTCGATAGTTCAATGTGCCATGCTTTACAGCTTAGAGTCGGGACTTCAAAAGCGTTTTGAACGCTGATACGTCTCCAGCGTATCTATAATTTTTGATTGTTCCATGCTATTATATTATCAACCTTGGATGTTTTATATGCATTTATATGCTATTTTATATGATTTTTGGGACTAACCTCTTAACCTAGGGCCTAGTGCCAGTTTTTGTTTTTTGCTTGTTTTAGAGTATGGCAGAAAAGGAAAATCAAACGGAGTCCAATTGACCTGAAACTTCATGAACTTATTTTTGGAACGGAAGCAATCCAGGAGACTTGGAGTAGACGTCAGCGAAGCTT